>NC_091836.1:84939119-85024119 GCF_037783145.1 Equus przewalskii
TTCTGGCCTATCGGAATCATGGAATTCTTTGGTCTTTTGGAAAAAAAATAAAATAATTTGTCTCAATATTGCCATCAAGTATTACAGGATTCGCTCTTTCTTTAGAAGCTCCATCAGAGTTAGGATACAGGAAAGGAAGGATTAAGAAAAACAGACCTTATTTAACAAGGTGTTGTCTTTAAAGATTTTACATGTTATCTTATTTAATCCTCATCCTAAAAGTTGCATTGCTATTTTCATTTCAGAGATGAAAATCTAAACTATCAAGAAGTAAAGAAACTTGACCAAGTCAGAGCACTTGAATGGATTTGAATTCAGGCCTCTGGGTTCCTAATCCAAGGTAGTCTGGAGTCAAGGGAGAGGTATCTTCTCCTGCCTCAGAATACATAGTAGGGAATTTCTAAAAGTTAGGAGCAATGCTCTAAAGGACCCAGAATTTTAATGCCACATAAGGCTTAGAAATATACAACTTCTCAGTAAGGCTTTGTTAACCAAATAAGAAGTTTAAAAGCTTGGCCACGCAATCCATCAGATAACCAAAGAGGTGAGTAAATTGAACTTTGACATCTTATAGATGTAAAAACAGATCTTGACATTAAGTGATATGCCTGCAGTTGCTCAAGAAATTAGCACCCAGCCTGGCAGTCAAGATCCTGTTATGTTTATTCCCCAAACTTTCTCTCCCCAAAGAGCATATGGCCTCCTGGTTCCGAGCCCAAATATAAAGATTATGCAGACCACAGCATTCCCAAGCATTCCAGATACAATATTTACAACACACATGAAAGGCTGAGAAATACACTCAAATATTTGTACATGTCAAGTGTGCTGCTGCCTCAGGGTGCAGTGTGCCTGCAGGCTGAGATAGTCAGGTGCTAGCCAAGAGGAAGTTACCTGGAGAAATCTCGGAAGTGTGCCCAGAAAGGTTTGAGGAACCTCCCAGATACAAATAAGGCTTAGGACAGTTGCCTGTACAAACACACCATATACCTTGCCCATTTATAGGGTGTGTTTATAACTTGCCTAGTGTAAATCAGGGACTCCCTGCCCTAGCCCAATATGCCTCATTGTACAATAATAATAATTGCTTAAACTTACATAGCAATTGCTTTCTGCTAGGAAGAGCTTTATATATATTCATTCATTTGTTCCTCACAACCCTATGCAGTAAGTCATATCGTTATCCTCATTTTAAAGATGAGGAAACTGAGGCATAAAAAGGTCAAGCAATTTGCAAAGGCCTAAACTATTAAATCATGCATCTAAGATTCAAAATCAGGCAGTTTGGCCACAGAGTCTATCCTCTTTACCACTCTGATAAATTGAGAATGGGACTCCTAAATGATTCACCTTCTCAAAACTACTCCACCCAGCAGACAAAGTAGATGAAATTCTCCTTATTATCTGTTTTTGGAGTTTTTTTTTTTTAATACAATGTTTAATGAGGTTCTCACTAAAATGAAAGAATTTACCTAGGGAAGTATCTATGATACCCTTTGTTCTTTAAGACAGCTCAACCCACTAGCACAGAGCCCTCCCGATCTTTCAGTCTAAGTCACAAACATCTACTATAGTTTGTAGTCATCTTTCATTCCTAATTTAATCTCTCACTCTCATACTCACTCTCTTTCTTTCCCTTTGATCTTATTTTCTCCAAATTCTAAACTCCTGGTGGCAAGACTCCCTACCTAGATTCCTACGTGTAACTCTACCAGACCTTGTATGTGGACCTGGACTCTCCAATATTGGAATTTTGGCTTTCCCCAAGAGACTCATTTGGCTGGTCCTCTGGCTTCTAGTGCCCTTTTTGGCTCCTCTACAAATCCCCCATTCCAGGTCTGGCATCGTGAAATGTGTCCCTGCCTCCAATTACTTGATCAGCAATCTAGATAGCCCCTTCCAGACCACCTTTTTTTTGTATTGTTTTTGGTATCAGGACATCCCAGTCGGCCTGGTCTTGCCAATGCTAAGACTTTGATGGGAAGGTGTGCTAAAAGATTTTGAATTAAAACAAAACTGAACAACTGAGGGAGATTGTTATTTGCGTTTTTATATAATCATAAATAGTTCACAGTTTCCAAACTACGGTACTATCTGATCAGTAACAGGCCAGTGCAGATTCCACCCATCACAAACTCAGATTATGAGTCTGTAAAGGGAAAATGGAAATGGAAATTTCCTATCGATTCTAAAATTGCTGTTTCTTTGATTGTTCTTTCATAGTTGAATACAGCTGGATAAACAGCATGTTCTTTTCATTCTCAAGTTAGATTTTAACAATGATTTCTGGATACAATAGGTGCTATCATCATTGTATTACAGAAACACATTACATTCAGAAAGCTTTTTTGAAGGTTATCTAACATTTCCCGTGTGGAATTCATAATAGCCAGGGCACAGATATTAAGGAATGCCAAAGAAATAAAGACAGACAATTAAAACCATAGTCCAGAGATGATCAAGGGTCCCACATCACAGGATGATTTTGAACATGCTAAAGTAGAATGCAAACAAAATATTTAAAAAACATTTCTAAGCCTTTTCTTTTAGAAATTAAATTAAAACTCAATGTATGTTTGTTCAGCCTATAAACAGAAATCATTTTAGTCACAAATAGGAAGTCCTATTTCATACTGGGACAAATGTAGAGAAAAGCATGATTCAAGGTTTTAAAAGAATTAGGATCACTTGGTACAATAATTACAGGTTACAAATGAAATCTTAAAAGAAGTTTATAAAAATCACTTTCTAATGCAACTTTAAAATGTTCATGGTTTTACAATTGTCAGATGAATAAAAATAGGATTTTTAATTAAAATTTTTAACTTGAAAGCAAAAGCTTTGTGATATGTGATCCAGAGGCAAGAAGGGAAAAATATATTAATATTTGAGCCCCAGAGGGAATAGAATGCCACAATCAATGTGGTCGCACTGAAAAATAACCTCAGCAGCGCTGGACACCACCTTTTGAAGAGGCAAATGTCTGAAAAGGCAACAAGAAGATGATTACAATAGTTGCATTTAAGGGTGATACTTAAAAAGGTCTTTGCTTGTAGAAGATGTTATAACATCAGTGGTCCCAGAAGGACTGCGGAGGCAGCAGTCTCTACAAACACACAGATCTCAAGCACATCCTCCCTGCTGGACTCTCGGCTCCCCACCCAGACTTAAAGCCTCTGCTGTGAATTAGATAAGAATCTTAGTGCTACTCATAATTCTATAGCGAGAATTGGTGGGAGGAAGAGCAAATGATAGGCCATAACGGGTACTTCCTACCTGACTGTTGGCTCCTTAAGAGTAGAGTTTATGTCACATGCGTCTCTGTGACAAAGTACAGACATAACTACAGTGCCGATCACTTATTTTGTGCTCAGTAGAGTTGAAGTAAACTAATAACCAACTCTAAATCAGTAGTTCCCAAAATAGTTGGAGATAGGCAGCCACAGCAATTAACAAACCAGATGGAATTGCTCTGAACTTCCACAGTATTTGAGCCATATCTGAGTTGCTTCCAGTTTGGTAACCACTGTAACTGACAATTTAATGGCCATCCCCACTGCTGTGTAAGCAGTAGGAAATCAAATCCAATAAAAAGATGGAAAAAAATAATAAAATTTGAACAACTAAAGAAATGTAGATTCTGATTCAATAAACATTATTTTAGCACATATCATGGTCCAAATACTTTCTATATGCTAGGATTAGTACTTAGGATTTTTATCTGCTTCAACAAACTTAAGAAAATGAGGCTGAAGAAGGTTAAAAATATGTCGAAGATAACATAACATGTAATCAATACAGCCATGATTCTAAGTCAGATGGTCTGATCCCCAAGCCCAGACTCTTTACAGTAAACCACAAATGTTTCTGGGGAAAAAACATGACAGCTAGTTTAAGACAGGGACTTCATACAGAGTCTCTACGAAGTCCTTCTGCATTTTTTAAAAGTTAAAAACCTTGTTGGTAGATATAGTGGTATTAAAAGGGAAACATTTATATTTAGTCAACTATAATTTCATATTATTTAAGATCTTGTAAATAGTAAATAAAGTCTAATGGCTAAGGGGACTGAGTCTACAGACACAAATTTGAAAACTCTCTACTCAGAAAAGATTACATCTCGAAATCCAATTTCAAAAAATTTCACCCACCAGTTCTGTGAACAAAAACTGCAATTTAGAAGGCAGAATCAACTAAAGGACTATATAAGTTATATGGACTAAGCAATTATACAGGAAACATATCAAAGGAATTTATATTATTGTATTAACCCTTTCTAACATCAACTTTTTCCCAAAAAATTGAAATATACTGTAATCAGAGAACAGGTTCTAATTCTTAATTGCCCAAAGAAATAACTGCCAAAGGAGTTACTGTTGCTTGGCCAATTCACTCTCCTGTCCTTATGCCACCAAAGCTTTTTTAGGAGGATGTTTTTAAAAGTATACTTTAGATGACAAAATCCACTCTCCGGTTCCATTTTAAAAGTTGGAAGAATGACCCTGACTGTGTCACTGTAGACTGATCCAGATCAGTGTCTCCCAACATTCTTAAATCTATGCCTCCCACCCAACTTCTCACTCTGTATTTTGTATACCTCCATTAGCCAAGAAGTGTTGTTTAGCTGATTACTTTCTATAGTTTAAGAAAATAATAGGTGTACTGAATAAGCTTTTACAAGCCACAAAGCAACCTCATTTGAGATTTCTGCTCTACTTGTCAAAAACAATTTTCATTAAATTAAACGGGGATTTGCAGTTTGTTTCTTTTACACCTACAAGATTAAAACGAAGTTGAAAAATGTTAAAGTGCTCACTGACTTTATAAAAACAATGCATTCTTATCATCTTATGGGGACACCTCTATAGGATATCTTTTAATCTCTTTCAAAAATGTTGACAAGCTCCTTTCTGTCTAAAGATTTACTGTGCTGTGATTCTAGCAGTTCTCAATTATCACGCACGATCGACATATTTTATTTTGTTATTTTCCATAACAAAGACAATTTACCTGAGCACCTTTTCGGCAATAATAACAGATTAAATCTTCTGAGTTACTTGATTTGTCATTTGTCTTTTAATTTTACTATTAGGCTAGTTCTCCAGGATTTTGAACAGTTCCAAACACATAGTAGGTCTTCAACAAATACTTGTTGAAACAAGTCATATTATGTGAATTCATTCATGTAATTCATCATCCAAATTAGGACATTTCTTAAATAAAAGGAGGTGCTGTTAATTAGCATATCAAGAACACAGGTATAAACCAGGACAATCCTAGGTAAGCCAGAACATATGAGTACCTAGTCATAACTTAATCTCACTTAATGTCAGTTTCTGACTAGGTAATATTACATAAACAGAACCCTATAGTCGATAAATAAACTTCATAAAAATTCCATGACATGAATTTTACATTGTTGGTAACCTTGAAATATGGATGACACAATTCTACAAAACAATTAGGCTTAATTCATCACTCTTGAAAACACGTAGAAGCTCATAATATCTATCCATCTGTCTGTCTATCTATCCATAAAATAGAACCATTCTATAGAGTAAACCTAACAATGTAATCTCAGTTTCATGAAGTTTGTACAAATGCTTCTTATTTGCCAAGTATTTTGAAGAGAAATTTTTAATTTAACACTCATAGAAATAGTCAATCCATTTTCCATGAAGTGTAATTCCCAATTAAGGGGATGTTAGGGTCATGCTAATTTTTCCCATTTTATAAGAGACAAACTTAGAATTTTACTTAGTAATTAACTAAACACACAAAAATGCTCATGTAAAAAAATGATGACAATATTAAAATATCTAAATCTCACAGCATTATATCATTATGAATTTTAATTTCTATATTAAGTACATGTTCGTCTTTCATATGATGAAAATACAAACACATAAATCAATGAAAAACTTATATTTGCTTCTGAACATTCTAACGCCTTGGGTTATACATAATGAAGAAATAATGAAAATTATTATAAAGGAAGTCTAATGGAAAGTCCTGCCTAGCATAAAAATAGTAAAACAAAAACTTTCCCACTTTATTGTAAGTAGAAAATTCAACCAAATTTTTGGAAATCTAGACAAGATTTACAATTCAACAAAAGCCATAGAGTCAATGGCTTTTGAATAAATTCCATGGGAAAACTATTTCCCCAGTTCTACAAGACATTAGAAAATCTACATGCCTACAATTATTCCAGAGACTTTATAGTTAAGTTTCTAGGAAATTAACAGCAACACTGTTTACCCAATTTTTTACTAACATAGAAAAATAAATAATTCCCAAATTATATTAATAGGAGCATGAAAGGAAAACACCTATACTTCCAGAACTGAGCTATATTTGAGTCCTAAATTATATTTTCAAGCCTATACATAGGCAGTTCTAACCAGACATTACTAAGCATAGCTTTAAAAAAAGGAATTGAAAGGTTCTAAATTAAAGACAATTCCTACCCTAATTCCATAAATAAATGTATTTAATAAAGTATAGCTAATTACTAGAGACTACCTGTAATTAAAAACTGAAGAATGAAACCAAGTGAAGATAAAAGAGCACTGTGAAAGCAAGCAAACACCAAAGTACAAGAAAATCCATTAAAAGTGATTTGGGAAAAGGGGTCCTGCCATTCCTGGAGCTTTTCAGGCACTGCTTTATAGGGATACCCAAGTTATGCCGTAACAGTGTTGGTTCATAGCAGTAAAAGCTACATCAGAGGCAGTAGAAATAGTTTTTTTTTAGAAGGGAAAAATGTCCAAAATACTAAAATGAGCATCAATTAAGAATTTTCAGGACTGCATAGATCCAAAGGCAAGTAATTAAACCACTACAACCCAATATAACTAAATAGAGATTTGGTGTGAATTTGGAACCAAATCCAGTTACAACTAACTGTTACCACTTGCTTAAAATTTAGTTTTCCAACGTCTTTCTTTAAGCAAAGAGTGGATTAGTCAATTCAGAGCAGAAAAAAAGGAGACAGAGCAAAGGCAACTCGAGCATATATATATGTCCTCTGTGTGGCAAGGAGATGAAGTAAACAAACAATACTCTCCCAAGAAGATTCACAAGTTAGAGTTTTCAGCCAATGTATTCTAGGTAAGAAAATATACTTTGGATTCAGGCAAAACACTTCCAAATTTTAACTATCATTGTAACAAACTAAAGAGAAGTGAGTTGTTTGACTACCAGACATGGTTATATTCAAATGAAAGCACTTAAATCCATTCATGAGCTAAATATAAACATCTGAAGTAGCTGCTGTTTAGAATTATCTGTGCAACTGAGAGCACAGGTAGTCAAGAGTTGACTGCATATACTCTTTTGTTCCCTCCATTTGTTCAAATGAACTGGATAATCAACAGCGGTTTAGGCCACTTGCAAAGAGCCAAGAAGAGTTTTCTCTAGCAACCCAAGAAACAGAAGGCAGAGATCATCAGCAAGGATGAGGTGATATTATCACTATGATTCATTCCATTATCATTACAAAATGAATACCACAGTAGAAATTCTACCAGCTTAGTAACTCTACCAAGATAAAAATGTACAATAAGGAACTATTCAGTAAGAGCCTACTCATTTTAACCTTCTTTCTAAGTTAGTAAAGTAATTAAAATCTATCATTAAAATGGCCTTAGTTAGCCTAAAAGCTTATATAAAAATGTGTTTATAAAGGTATTAAATATTTAGTTTGTATAGGTGAGGAGACATGAGTGATAACACTGTTTCAGCTAATCTGTACATGAAAATAAGCCAGATATAATACTAATCAAAACAACCAAAAAAGTACTAGAAAGTGCTTTCACATATATTAGGTTTTTTGAGCCTTAAAATCACCTTGTAAGGTAGCTTTTATTATCATCACCAATTTACAAATGAAGAAAAAGACAGAGAGGACACAAGATTTACCTAAAATCACACAGCCAAAACTGAAACCCTAACTGAAAACCTTATTTCCCTTTATACTTCAAAATAATCGATTCTTCTAGACTGATATTGTGAGAATAAATTTTCTTATCTTGAAGTTTCACAGCTCTCTTTAGCATCAAAGCAACAATGTGCGTATTTTTCCCAGACTGAAGTCCCAGATTGACCGCATACACTGGAGAATTAGAGAACTGGAAGAAGGGAGTGTGTGTGTGTGTGTGTTTATGAGATGTGTGTATATATATAGCCCCAAATGTATTTTTCAATTTGAACATAAAACAAACAGTTGTTACAAAGCTCACTGCATATCTGAGCTTCTTAAGGGAAAAAAGGGAGCGTTATGAAAGAAAGAAAAAAGAATCTTAGATTTTTCCCAATCAACCCCGTTTATCTGTTCCCCTTTATTTCCCATCACTAGTTCTATCTCCATTAATCTACATCTTAAGGTGATTTTAAAAAAATCTATCTTATCTATTAAGAAAATAACTTGAAATGTCTTTTTTTAATTAAATAATCATAGACTCAAAAAGATCAATGTTGTAAAGAATCAAAGAAATCATTCAAGTCTCAAGTTTTACAATTAAAAAGTTGAAGGCCAGAAGGAGAAAGTGACATTCCTCATGTCATATAGTTAGTTAGCTAGTGGCAGAGTTAGGACTAGAACCTAGAAGTCCTGATCCTCATTTCAGAACTCCTTCCACTGTAACATGCCACCTCTTAAAAAATCAAGTGAAATAATCCACTTTAAATCTCTTTCAGAAGAGAGTTGATTTTGGTTTCCTCAATCCACTCAAGAAGCAACACTGATTCTTTGCTTATTTTAGCATATCTTCAATTCCTCAAGTTTATCATGTAATCTAACAAGACATTGACAGTCAAATGACAGAAACAATCAATAGGAAAATATTTTAAGAAAGACAACTTGTCCAATAATACAAAGACTTCATTCTGGGACCTCAGCATGAGAGTTTCCATATGTGCTGGTTGAGGGAGATTAATCATAGTTTAAATGGTATTTTTTCAGAAATAACAAATCAGGATGTTTTATAGGGAAAACAGTTACATATGGTCTTTGAAAGATTTCAGTGACCGCCATTGATGAAATTTAACAACTGGAATATGACAGGCCACAAGAATCTTTGCATTTCATTGGCCCATGTATTTGAAAACTTGAGTGCCTGATGGGCTCGCCAGATCCTAATTTCCTTTAAATAAGAGCAAGAGTTACATAAAGAACACTAGTCTAAGTTCCTCAGGATACAAGGCAATGTAACAGCAAAAAAAGTGATTAAAAAAAAATCAGTGTGGCATTTTGGGAGTGTAGGACAACAGAAATGCAGAAAGTTATAAAGATTTAACAGACAAAATGCTCAAGCTGAGCCCAGATAAACCACATAAGTATATATTTAGTACAAGTTTATTGTTTATTAGCCTACAGAGAATGACAGGAATAGAAAAAAATAAGATTCAAAAATAGTATGACACATAATTTGCAAAGTGTTTAATCAGAGTTATTACAGTATATAAAAATATTTTATTACATGAAGTTGTATAGTGGACAGTGACTGAAATGTAAGTCAGGAGATCTGAGTTCTAGTTTCAGTAGCCACCTTGTACAAGTAGCTTTCTGGGCCTCCATTTTCACACGTGTAAAATGAGAGTGTTGGACTAGATAACCTATAAGAACAATTCTAGTTATGAGTTATAATTCTAGAAACGTTCCTTGAGAGTAGACTCTCTGCAATTTTTATTTTCTATGAAAAGCATTCAATCTTACCTATATCTATAAAGATCAGTAATATCTTGGCAGCATGAGAAAAAAATCATTTATGTTACAAAGAACTATGAATGCAAACATTGTATATATATATACTTATTAGGTTAACATTACATATTAATATACAACCCAGCATTAACTTTTCAGATGTGATTTTATTTTTCAGTTAATTTTGAGAGTGAACCTAACTGAATTTCCAAATCGTTTTCTTTTACAACATGTGACATTACAATTAATGTCAGTTTGGCCAGCAAACTCACTAATTTACAAAATATCTTTTTATGTTTACAAAAGAAAAAACTCTACTGGAATAAAAGCAGAATACGTAAGTTAAGCTTACACCATTCTGCAAATGAAGAAACATAACTTGTAATTTTTTGCCTTATTACAGCTTATTTGTAAGTTCACTGAGTTTCATTTGTATATTTAAGTAGCAATCAGATGGAGTAAGCAGTATGGTGAAGTGTCTAAGAGCACGGGTTCTGGAGCAGTTGCCTAGTCTTAAATCTCAGCTCTACCACTTCCTAGGGTTATAACTTTAACCTTATTGATTTCTTATAAAATCGGAATCGTAACAGGGGGTTAGTCAAGATCAAGTGAGTTAACACAAGTTAATAAATGTGAAGCACTTAGAACAGTACTTTCACATAGCAATCACTCAATAAATATTTGCCATTATGGTCATATAATGTTTACATTAAAATCCATTTTAGGGGCCGGCCTGGTGGCGTGTTGGTTAAGTTTGTGCTCTCCACTTTGGCGGCCCAAGATTCACGGGTTCAGACCCTGGGCACAGACCTACACAGCACTCATCAAGCCACACTCTGGCGGCATCCCACAAACAAAAAATAGAGGAAGATTGGCACAGATGTCAGCTCGGCAACAATCTTCCTCAAGCAAAAAAAGAGGAAGATTGGCAGGAGATGTTAGCTCAGGGCCAATCTTCCTCACCAAAACAAAAACAAAATAAAAGCACAGCCACATCTGTACATTTCTAGCAGGAAAAGGTGAAGAAAGCGGTGTAAAATAAAACTATTTAAAAAATCCATTTTAAATGATCTATCCTAACAATGAAGAACATACGTTACATGATATAGAAATATTATGATTTTATTCCAAATGTTTAATAAAGTTCTAAAATCACAGACACTTTCATTGACTATAAAACAGCACTTTATTCCAACCTCCTGAAAGCTGGAAATTCAGCTGTGGTAAATATGATCATGTCACTCTCTCAGTTAAACTATTCAATGACTCTCCACAAATAAAGCCCAGACTTTTTTAAATGGCTTATACACGCCTTCATGATCTTGCCCTTGCTTGCTCATCTAGCCTCATCTCTCACTTTTGCTGTCCAACTTTAACACCTACCCACCCAAACTACAAATGCACACACACACACAAACACACTATTTTCACTAAAAACATGAAATTCTCCAGAAAAGTAATTTCTCACTCATGTTTCACACAAACACACTATTTTCACTAAAAACATGAAATTCTCCAGAAAAGTAATTTCTCACTCATGTTTCACACAAACACACTATTTTCACTAAAAACATGAAATTCTCCAGAAAAGTAATTTCTCACTCATGTTTCCAAGTCTCATGCAGGCTATTCACATTGCCTAAAACATTTTTCCATCTATCTTTTCTACTGTAATATTACTTTAAAAGTGAGAAACGAGGAATAAAGCAAAGCTTATCAAGAGAAGAATGGCTAAACAAATTATTCTTCATTGATACTAGGAATATTATGCAGATAGCCCTTAAGATAATGTAAATATTTATTGAGCACTTTCTATGTAGTATTCTGAATTCTGGAGATTAGTGAATAAAACAGACAAAAATTTATACTCAAGAATGAGATAAATCTATATTAAGGAAAAAAATCAAATTCTATAAAATATTTTTTATTTTAAAAATCCCGTTTTTAAAATAGGCTATCAGGTGCAGAGTAAGGAGAGAACTTTATGTTATTCTTTGTATACTTCTATATTGATATAGTCTACAATAACGTGCATTGGTAAGTGTATTATAGAATCCTTAAAATTATTAAGAATAAAATATCTCTGGCTCAAGGTTAAGTAATTATTTAGGATTTTTCTTCACAACATAAAAAAAAATTATTTCTACTAAAGGTCACTTAAAGAAAGGTAAGGGAATAGAATTTGAGGTAAGAAGATATTTAAAAAATTAGTTTACTTCTAAATTAATGTTTTAAATAATTGTGTGTACATTGTATAATAATCAAAGATTTAAAAAACATAAACATTTAATTTTCTGGGAAGAGAATATTTATTCCCTTCACCATCATTACATACATATCTATCACTTGACTTTCCTACATTCAACTCTTATACTTTCCAAAAACTATTTTGGACACTGTCAGGGTGTGAATATAATACATTCATATACCTACATTATATGCATAAAACTATGTTTATAATATTACTATGACCTTTTTTGCCTTTTTCACCATATTGACATTTACCCTCATAGTGCAAAAGCAATGATGGGTAAAACTGCGGGTGCCTTACCAGGAATCAAGTCAGTGACACTGAACTGTACTAGTTAGTGGTCACTGAAGTCTTTGTGACTATGCACATGTATCTTTTTAAATGTCAGTTTCACTTAAAAATTCTTGATGAAACAGTAAAGAAATACTAATTTTATGAAATTTCAACTTAGAGTATAGTTTATAAAATATGTGTAATGAAATAGGAAGCGCATATAAAGTATTTCTGCTGCACACCAAAATACAGTGGTCGTCTTGAGGAAAAGCACTTTGTGATTCTCTGAGATCCAAACTAACTGCTTTTTCCATGGAACACCATTTTTACCTGAAAGAATGACTGACAAGCAAAAAATGGTTACTCAAACTTGGGTTCTTAAAAGACATTTTCTCAAAAATGATATGAAGTGAGACTTTCACTTCAAGGAAAACAACTGATTGTATTTGTTTTCAGTAATAAAATTTGCACTTTCAAATTAACAAACGTGATATTAATGGGTGTGATTTTTTGATACTGTATCATGAAATATGTCAACATTTGGAAGCTCTGTAAAACTCAGTGATCCAACATTTTCCAAACAACCAATACACGATGTCATAAAATCATACATTTGTATAAGATCCAAAATGCAAGTTAGACCAACGGAATTTAAAATAATATAACAAAATATGAAGAATTCCTTATGTTTCAGATTCCACATTGCAGTTAACCTTTATACGACTCGTAAACTGTTGTACATAAAAGAATATCCACAATTATCCAAAAAGTTATTAAAATACTACATTTTTTAAACACATATGTGTGTGGTGCTTCATCTATTTTAACCAAAATAACACACTGCCACAGACTGAATGCAGAAGCAGATGAGAACTATTGTCTTTTTCAATGGAAAGAAACTATCTTTTTTCTTGTATACTTGAGTCTTATATTTGTGATATTTAGTTAAAAGAGGAACTTCCTGTATCTGAGTTTCAAAATTTAGATCTGCCTATTAGCATAAGTGAGCAAACACTTCTTGTGGTCAAGAGGCATAAAGTAACTAGATCTCCCATTCAGAAGCAGGAGCATACAGGTGGAGTGAAGCCAGGGTGAAGAGACAAAGATTGAAAGGAACTTCTCCGAAGAGTCTTGTCTGATACTCACAGGCTTCTTGTGCATCTTTCTTGATCACTGCATTCACTCAATCATTCAATAAACATTTATTATTTACCTTGGGTCAAGCAGTGAACCCACACACACCTGTTTTCTTGCAACTTATGTTCCACTGGAGAAACTCAGACAATAAATAAAAGAAACAACAATGAAATAAGTATACTAAGATGTAATAAACACTATAGAAAAAATAAAGCTCAGTAAGTGGAAGAGGTTCCAATTTTAAATAGGATGGTCAAGGTAAGTCTCCCTAAGAACGACAATTCAGCAAGAACTTGCAGATGCTAAAAGTATAATCCACGAAAGTATTTAGGAGCAGAGCATTCCAAGAAGAATAAACAACAAATGCAAAGGTCCTGAGGTGGGTGCCTGTTTGAGGAACATTAGTAGATAAACATACTGAGAGCTAAAAGAGCAAAGGGGAAAGGTGATATTTTGATATAATAAATGTATATTTGGTCTTCATCCCCAGTTCCTGGAGTAGAGCTTCAAAAATCCCTGTAATTCCCTGAGTGATAAGAATGAGAAGAGTGTCTTTTATTATTCATAATAACCCCGTTTCAAACACACCTGAGTTTATGTTAATGAGTTGACTCGATGGGCCCCTAGATGGCTTCAGGCTGGGAGCTGACTTTGAGGAACCTACTATGTGATGAATGAGTTGGAACTTTTAGCCCTATCCCCACCTCTAAGGAGGGGAAAAAGGCTGGGGATTGAATTAATCACCAGTGGCCAGTGATTTAATCAATGATACCCATGTAATGGAACCTCCATAAAAACCCTAAATGCAGGGGGGCTGGCCCCGTGGCCGAGTGGTTAAGTTCGCGCACTCCGCTGCAGGCAGCCCAGTGTTTCGTTGGTTCGAATCCTGGGCGCGGACATGGCACTGCTCATCAGACCACGCTGAGGCAGCGTCCCACATGCCACAACTAGAAGAACCCACAACGAAGAATACACAACTATGCACTGGGGGGCTTTGGGGAGAAAAAGGAAAAAATAAAAAAATAAAAAATCTTTAAAACCCTAAATGCAGGGACTCAGAAAGCATCAAGATTGGTAAATGCATCCTTGTGCCAAGAGGGTGGAGTACCCCAAACTCCACAGGGACAGAAGCTCCTATGCTCAGGACCTTCCAGATCTCTCCCCATCTGCCTCGTCATCTGGCTATTCATTTGTGTCATTTATAATACACCACTAATAGTAAGTAAAGTGTTTCCCTGAGTTCTGTGAGCCATTGTGGCAAATAATCAAACCTAAGGAGGGGGTATTGGGAGCCCCCGATTTGTAGCCAAATTGGACACTGTGGGTAACCTAAGGACCTGCCACTTGGGATTGTTGTCTGAAGTGGGGGGCAGTCTTGTGGGATTCAGCCTTTAACCTGTGGGGGGTCTGCTTTAACGTTAACTCTGGGTAGTTAATGTCAGAATTGAATTCAATTGTAGGACTCCCAGTTGGTGTCAACCATGAGTTGGAGAATTGTTTGGTATGGAAAACTCACATTTTTGGTGTTAAAAGTGCCCTGAGTAGAGAAACAGTTTTCCTGTAGGAGAGTAATAGAAGATGAAGTTAGAAAGGGAAGAGGCTGCCATATCTATTGTGCAGGGCCTTTTGGGCCATCATAAAGACTTTGGCCTTTCTCAAATTAATATGGGGATCCATTAGACGTTTTTCAAGCAAAAGAGTGATGTGATTTAACTTATAAAGGATCCGTCTAACTTCTATGTGGAAAACAGATTGTATGGAGACAAGGGAGAAAACCGGGATAACAGCTAATAGGCTATTATGACAATCCAAGCAAGAGAGATTGTTGGCTTGGACCAAGGTAATGGCAGTGGCACATTTAAACTGGATAATTTGAGGAGAATTAAATAAACCATTTACAAAGACATAGGTCAAGGTTTAAGGAAAACAGCAAGGGATAGTGATATCCCCAGGAGCTAGTTATAGGATGAAGCTATTCTCATACCTAGGCCTGAAGGGTAAGAGGAGATTTGGTTCCTGGAACATGGAGACTGTAGTTGTACAGAGAGGGTCATGACATTGTCACAACCACCCTACAGCAATTTGACAAGGAAGGAGCTGCAGGGAGGGAGAGATAGCAACCTTACTCTCCTCCGTGCCTCTCATTGGTCAAACCCAACTGGAAGTCCAAGAGGAAGGGAACTCACTCATGCAGTAAGTAACAGTTGGGCTCTCAGAGTACAGAGCATGTTTAGAAGGCATAGAGAGGGGAAAATGGGAGATACATCCCATAGTGAAGAATCAGGGTTGATTTCAAAGTTTGTGACCTGAGCACCTAAAAGGACAGAGTTGCCATTTACTAGGATGGAAAAGAATTTTGGTGCAGTAGATTTGGGAAAGAAAATCAAGAGTTCGGTTTCAGACATGTTAAATCTAAATTGTTCAAGGAGAAATGTGTAGTAGAAAATTGGACATATGAATTTGGAGCTCTGGGCTGGAAAAGAGGTCTGAGCTGGAAATATAAATATTATCCCTAGTTGTGATGGAGAGAAAATGAGACACTGATCTATAAATGCAAATGATTCTCTTCCTTTAAAAGATAATCCTTTTATTTACTTTGAAGGGAAAAAAAGCAAATAAAATTTTAATCAATTCCTCTTTGGCATCCTCTAAAGCATGAGTGAAAAATATTTATGTTATAATTGTCTGTGTATGCTGTTCTGGACTGTGAGCTTCTTACAAGTAGGGACCATTTCTTAGTCAACTTTATATTCCCAATACCCAGCATATAAAAGCCTCTCAAGAAATGTTTGACAGATGAGAGGAGTTAATGAAAATATAAATGAATGAAAATAGGCTTGGGATTTGTAGAGTGTCCTCAAGGTGCTATCTAAAATGCCACATTAATGAGAGAAATCTTGTTTTTGTAAAAAGAATCTCTTCCAACTGACTGTCTGAAGACTCAGATATCCTCACTCATCCTGTGACAGGAAGTCAAGGAGAGGCCAAGAGTCACACTTTAAACAAAGGAGGCCTAGGCAACTTTGAAAGCTTCTGCTGGTAAAGCAAAGAGCAAGCACCATGGATAGTCTGAGAAAAGCTGATGGCTCTAATACCAAATGATAAATACATTTATCTGCTTCTTTCTTGTGCCCCTGAGGCAGAGCCTGCTTTTATTTTTTTAATATTTATTATACTAAATTTAGTGTTTATCATTTCAATACCTGTTTTTACACTATGACTACATATGACCTTATAAGAAAATACCTATGGTATTGTTTAACATGTTTTCAGTCATAGAAATTGTATCATACACTAGATACACAATTCTATCTTTTTAAATTTAATATCATGTTTTTAAATTCATACAAGTCAATATATATAGCTCCATTTATTCTGATGGCTTCTTTATCTTGATTTCTATTAGAAACAATGCTACAGGGAATATTCTTCTACATATGCCAAGTTTCTTTAGGATATAAATATATAAATATAGAAGTTGGATTTCTAGTTCATAGAGTATGTGCATCTTCAACTTTGCTACATATAGCTAAACTGTTCTCAGAGAAGCTGTATAAACTTATACTCCCACAAGCAGTTTATGAGAATTCCAGCTCCTCATACTTAATTTCTGCCAGTCTGATGGACGCGAAATAGTATTTTACTGTTGTTTGAATTTGCATTTCCCTGTTACTCAGGCATCCTCCTCTGTGAATTGCCTATTTAATTTTGAGCCAGTCCGGATTCAACAAGTTATGTCTACCATATGTATTTTGGTTCCATATCAGTGGTCAGGTCTGTTCAAGAAACTTCATGCCAAAGTCAAAAAGCAATACCTCTGAACGAGGGGATTTGGATTTTCCTTGAGAAGCCACAAAATTTAGTGGTAGTGACTCCTAGCAACTTGGATTCAGGATATGAAAAAAAAAATCAGATATTGACATAAACGCAAATGGTTCTCTCTCTCTGAGAGTTTACTTTACTTTGAAGGGAGGAAAAAAGCCTAATATTTTACACATTTCATTTACCTTAGTATGTCTAATCTCTCTGTCTGTCTCTCTGTCTTTCCTTGTGTATGTTTTTGTCTCTCTCTGACACTTAAATACACAAAATCTGTATTAAATACAACGCAAAATGCATACATAAAAACATGTGTATTAAATACAATGAAAAATAGCACTCAAAACGGCAAGCTGCCTTGCTGACAGTTTGATGAAAGAAAGATAGAAGGATCAACTTTCCCATCAGCCATCAGTGGAGATAAGAAAATTTCAAGTAACACACAAAATCCAAGATGCTTCATTAAGCACACAGTATACATGTGAGAAAAACAGGTTTTAATATAATTTCAGCAGTTCTTTATGTAAGTACGATCCATTCTAGCAGGATTTTAATAGATATTCCTCAGTGAAAATAATCTCTGTATTTATTGCAACAATATACAAATCAGTAAAAAAAAATTAAGAATACCAATTTGAAAACTAACTTTATATAATAGAATTATTCCATCAAAATCCTGTTTTCAGAAACCTCCTTAAATTTGATATATATTATTTCTTGGCGTCTTTAAAGTATACTGTCATAGAGATGTCTTACTATGGATACTTGTAGATTCTACATGTCGACTGTGTTAGAACTCTCCAGAAGGCTTAGCCTTTTACTACTATTATAATAAAGAATAACATTGGCCAATAGAGCTTCATACCATAATGGAAATGTTCTATATCTTCACTGTCCAAGATAGCAGCCACTAACCATATGTGGTAATAAGCATTTGAAACGTGGCTCATGTGTCTGAGATACTGAATTTCAATTTTAGTTAATTTAAATGATTTGAATTTATTAAATAGCCACATGTGGCAAGTAATTTCTGTATTGGGCAGCACAGATTTAGTGTAATCTAGAAAAACTTTCTTTTTATCTAGCCATAAACATTGGTCTCTGCTAAGCAGGTAGCTAGGACTGGACAATCTGCCCTAGGAACAGAGATCACAACATTCTTCTCTCAGCACCACTCGTAGTGACCTATTTCTCTCCTCCTACCAGTGCTGAATTACTGGGTACCTACTAGCCAGGCCTTCTGTGTCTTAGTCCCTGACACATTTTTAGCAGAGCTTACGTTCGACTCTTGTTATCTAACCTATAGGTGCTTGGATACCCGCTTTTTATGTGCTTCATGCTCCTAACTTGTGTTGTTGGACATCTCTGCTTGATCGCTTAGGGTGACTCAACTACTTCAATATCCATCATCCCTCTGCTCCTGTGCTGCCAGTGTTGACTGACTACACTCTATTTCCCCCAAAGAGATTCAGTACTCACATCCTCATACAGGACTTTAGCTAGACCTAAGGTATCTGTCTAACCTATAGTTTTAAGTACACTCCTGGGTCTGATTTCCCTTGGCTTTCCCGTCAAGAAATGGAACTTTTTGAATTGGAAACTGTTTAAGATAATTTGATGAGTTAATCCTCAAAATAATAGTGTCCTCTGTACACCCCCAAATTCAAAACACTTGTCATTCCATAAGTACCAGCTATCTCATTTTCCTGGTAAGCAAAAGAGAACAAAGCTGATTTCTAAAATATCTTAGAGATACCAGAAAATTGTCACACGAATTGAAAGACTTTGAGACAATCAAATAGTTAATAGATTCCAGCATGAGATATGGATTATAGGCATAGTAGTTAAGAGGTCATTGTAAGACAGAGATAACAATCTTCCCTTAACTATTTCTCATAGCTTTAATTTAATAATTAACCACAGTATAATTTATTCTTAAAAATTCTCTTCATGGTTCATAAGTTTTTGCAGTAAACACAGAAATATATATACCACTATGCTAGAAATGTAATGATTCTAGTAGCCTAGTCAGTGCCCAGAGTTTCCAAAGTTTATATTCTACAGTAAATCTCATCATGTACCCAGGCACTCTGTCAACTGTCTGACAGCCAGCAATGATTCACTGTTGACTTGCAGATCAGATCATCCTAGAAAGCCAGAATAATATGAAATAATCCGTGATATCAAATTAGAAAATCCAACGTACACGAAAGGATAAGTAATATCCTCAAACCTGAAGAATTTAAATTAATAGAAAAGGGAAAATTTACAGTGGCAGACTTTGAAAAGAAAAACTATAGGTATTAAAAAGTGAAAAATCTCACAAAAAAATAAACTTCACAGTTAAGAAGATGACCTTCTCATACAGAGAATGATAATCACTCTTAGGTTTCATTTATGTTTTTCTGGTTTTTTAGCTCAAAGAAATAGCTTGAAAGACTGGGAAATGCAGAGGAAACGTGTTCCAGCAATGACCAGAGTAGATGTTAGCACATCTTGGTGGAAAGAGCATGAACTTTAGCATCATATAGTCCTCAATTCAAGTTCTGGTTTGGCCATTATTATCTTAGTATCTTTGGAAAATAACTTTATTTTCCTGAGCCTCTGTTCCCTGCCTTACAAAAGGAGGATAATGATGCCCACCTCATGACATTGGTTTGAGGATTAAGTGAAATAAAATAAGCAAAAGTGCTGTGATACACAGTATTTGCCCAATAAATGTTAGTCCCTGCTTTTGTCAGCACTCTCCTCTCCTGCTTCGCTATAGGTCTTTAAAAGTGAGAATTTCTCACGTCTGAGTGGTATAAAATATGAAATATTGTAAACCCCTCATAGCCTAACACAATCATGGGCAAGTAATAAGCACTCAAAAAAGATTTGTAGATTGAAATTCTACAAATGCATTCCTTCCTGAAAGCAGAGGGATGGAAGAGATGAATTCTAAAGATCCTTTCCTGGTTCTCAGATAAATGTTCTAGTAAGAAAGTTTTTCTCCGTGTCAACCACAATAAGAATCAGTTCACTATGATGAAAACATAGGAATTTTTTTCTGGCCTACCTCTAGTTTTCTTTATGAAATACAATACAGAGCATCTCCTCACAGCCCTTCCTGCAATCTTAAGCAAACTCTTCTTTCTAAACTGAAAAATTCATAAATATTTCCTCCAGTATTTCACTTCATCTAATTCACCATTTCTTACTCACTTGTTTCTTGATCATTACTTCTGATTCCATCTCAGATGAGTCTTTGTAAATATTTAAAAGACGACCCAGGTACAGAAAGTACCATATCAGGTAGTCGTGATCTCCTCCTCTTCCTCACACCTACACTGAATAATACGCAGAAAGAGACCTGAGACAAGTAACAGTTACTCCAGTAAAATGCTATTCAGCATCCATCTGGGAGGACAACCCTAAACCATGACAGTCATGGCTGAAAAAGACAGTCAACTGTGAAAGTTAGAGAAGAGCCATCACGCTTCAAGGCAAATGCGTATTGGCACTAAACTATGGCTGGAAAAATAAAAATAAAAGAGCTCCTTTCAGTAACCAGTTAACAAGAAATCCAGGGCTCTCAATGGATGTGAAAGCCTGTGTTTAAGTAAAACCACAGAATGGCTGTGCCCATTTCATTTTCTTTAGCTTTCTTAATAAACTTCTATTTATGCTCCCTTGATGTTACCAACTTAAGCTTCAGGGTCTCAGTAGGTTTTCCCACATTTCAGCATGGAAAAATTTCTAGCCATATAGATTCACGTAAAACACTCTTTGTATACCTCGCTGTCTCTTGAAATCTTACAATCTGAGCACAACAGCTGCATATTTAAGGAGTAGAGATAGTTTTACTAACTTGAGTAACAATGTAGTGTTGGGTCCAGATAAAACTAAAGATTCTTCATAAACAGCTATATAAGCTAAAAATTGCCATAAATGAATTTCAAAGTAGTAAAAACCTACCAGTTTATATTATGGAGATATATCCATATCCATCCCCATAATACAATATATATATTATATATTATATCCATATATATACTTTGAAATTAAAAAATAAGTTTAAATTTTCATTTAAAAAGGATGATTACGAGCCAACTTTAGAAATGTTTTACATTTAGAAATATCTATGGAAGATGTCTTCTACAATCACTCTTCTATTAATAACCACACATTTCTAACAAATCTTAAAATCAGACTTCTCTCAATAGAAAATTGACATTTTTCTCCAATAATCTCTATTTCTGAACCTACTTGAAAAGTTGGTCAAAGACAGGAGCCATGTGCACATGTCTGGTTTTGATTCCATCTATGCTCCTGCCCTAATGCTGTGGCTTGGACCCATTCCAGATGCTCTGCCTTACTCTGTGGTTTGCATTTGAGATCCCTTTTCCTGATTCATTGCATTCTCCTGATTGACAAACAGATTTAGATATGAAAACAAACAGTTACCTGCCTGTAATTGGTTTCTAACAGCTGCACTGTTGTAGCACTTCTAAACCATAGGGAAGGTCCTCCTAGAGAAGCTTCTTGTTCACTTCAGAGGAGGGGGGTATGTGTTTGGTTTTGTTTGCTTTTGTTTTTTGTTTGTTTGTTTGACTGATTTTTACCACTGGGGAGTCTTTATTGCTTACTAAGATATTTAGTTACTTTGGTGTACGTGTGATCTATAGATTTCATGAACTGAAATTTATATTCTTATTTTTTTACCCCCTGCAAATTAAATTTAAATAAGAATACATCAGATTTTAACTTCCTAAACTGATGTGCCTTTTAATTGAATTTACAATAGTCTTCAAAGGAAAATGGTCACTTTTTTTAACTGTTTTAATGTGAAGTATCATACTATTTCATTGGAATTAAAATTTTAGACTAGAAGTAATAAACTATGATTATATTTTCAGTAGTTGTCTCATAAAGTCCATCAAATTATGTGATATATATCACACTGAGTTACAATACAAGCTACTACTTACACACTACACTACAAACAATTGCAACTCCCTCAACACATCAGGATAAGAGACTGAGACTTTGCATTTTAAAACTCCTGTGGAAATCAAATGTATTTTAAGTATCAGCTCTGATTATTTAATCAGACAACTTGCATTTTGCCCTGGCTAATTTTGAAGGCTGATAATATTTTACTCATAAAAATAATTGTGCACCTGTTGTGATAGAAGCCTAGTTAAACAAGTGTTAATAGGAATGTAACTATTTGCTTTAAGCATAAGAACGCAGGTCTCTCATCACTATTAAATGAAGAAACATGTTTTTAAAGCCATGGAATAGATCTCATTTTAAATCTCATCTCTTCCATAGCCCCAGAGAGATATTTTAAGAATATTATTAAAACACGTATAACAAATAGTTGCATGTTAACTTGAAAGGGGACACCAGATGATATCTGCGAACAAAATGGAAATGGAGTTCCTCCTTCCTATTTAATACCTGTGCTCTTCTGTCTTATTCTATTCCCTGACCAAACCATTTTAATGGTATCAAATCATCTCTGTGAAACATGTGTACTTTTCTTACTAGCTTAAGATCAAAGGAGAAAATAAAATGTGGGCCTACAAAAGCTGTACCCCTCTTGCACTCTTCTCATTCTCAGACCCTTTTAGTATTAGAGATCTTTTTCAGTACCCAAATTCTGTGAGGCTTAAAAACATGCAAGGCACTCATGGAAGAGACAGACTCAAGACCTTTCCTCTGTACAGGCTTTCTAAGAGCTACCAACTTGTGTCTATTCAGTCCATTTCCAGGAGTAATCAGTTCCTAAGTACTGAAAGGAAGCTTGAGGAAAAATAATTTGTCTGAAGTTAAACTAGCTAAATTTTGAGCTCAGTTATACACATCTCTCTTTGGTTTCTGTAAGACTGTGACTTTGCACTTGGCCCAGCCTCTTTAAGGTCATATTTAAAAGATAATTTTATTCAAAATTATCTAAACTTTTGAACCATATACTTTACAATATCAGGTTCATTCTAATTTTACTTTGGTTAGTGAAATACAAGTTTGCAACGAGAGTTCAGAAAATGTGTACATTTTTTAAATGACCTAAATTCTCTGTAGTTTTCTTTTTCAATAGTTTAATGCAGACATTTGGATCGGAGGGGAATCACAAATAAACGGAATAATTGCATCAAATTTCCTCGGTGCATTAAATATGCACTCAGTGGTAATTATCAACAGCAGCAACACATTTAAAAATGTAGAGAATAATGTACAATTTATGCCTATTTCAACAGTCTTATTCATAAAAACACCATTTGGATGAAAATACACACATTTTATTAGGTGGTTAGCCTTACAATTTTTTTTTTTTAATTCAGACAAATGTCCTAAACACTAAGTGTGTGGGAGGTCTAATACTAAGGGCCAATTCTTAATGTGACATATACATCCCATGAGAATTTGGTCAAGAGTTGACTCTAGAGTACAGAAATTCCCAGGATACACCCTGGCACCTAGGGTGTGAGGCACAGAGCATTCCTGGGCCTATAAACAGCACTGAGATTAATTACTACTCCATGCATTTTTCTTCCAAGAATCAACTATATATAAATATTATCACAAATGTATATTTTCAAACTATATACATTTATTCAAACAAAAAAGACCAAAGTGAAATAGAGCAAATTAATAATAATGGCATATAAAAATTTTAAATCTTTTTCATACTAAAAATCCTATGTATAACTTTAAATTATAAAATAATAAACACATGTGTATTGAAATCTCATCTATCAGAAATGTTACACTAAAAAAAATTCATAATAACTGTATGTCTAGAAATGATACACGTGAAAATCCCATTTTAACAGTAAGACCTCTAAGTTTTGGCTACCACTACAACAAAATTCCAGAACCAAAATAATATGGAAAATCTCTTAAAGTTTTGGGTAAGAGAATTTGACTTGTACTTAAATAGGGCAATTTAATAATACTACAAGGTCTTGGGAGGCAAATAATAGCTACACTATCTGTAATAATTAATAATAAGATGGGAATGAAGTTGACTAGGGTACTGTTCACCAGGTCTAGCTTACCTGAAAAATGTAAGCTAATTAAAAAGAAATTATATATCATTTAGTTGAGCAAAAGTACAGTGGCAACACACACTATATTGTAAACTTGACATGATTTTTTAAACTATTAGAACTTCCTCTCAATTTTATACATATCTAATGATTTCCTATGAAATAATTTGTACTTCAAGAGGTAATGAATGCTTCCAGGTCCCTGTGGGTGGCACATAACCAAATACTCCTGTTTCTATTCCTACTGGCAAACTACTATTTACTGAGGACCTGTTTTGTCAGTCATTTTACAATCATTGACAATAATCCTGTAATGCATGTATTTTTTCCATTTTACAAGTTACGGAGCTGAGAGTAAAATGGGTTAAATAAGTTTCTCAGTTTATACCACGATTCAAACCCATATCTGATGAACTCCACACTCTATGTTTATTACACCACAATTCCAGTTCCAGAGAAGAAAGCAACTAACTTCTTTAAGCCAGAAACTTCATTCAGAATCTTCATAAAATCTCTGAATTCTTAAATGTGACTAATTTGCTTTGTAGTTACTATTACAAATTAATTTATTGCCAAGGCAATTATATGTTAGTTTATTTTAAGGTTCTAGTCCAGTGATTCTCAAAGTGTGGTTCATAGACCCCTTGGAGTCCCAGAAAACTCTCCAAGTTGTCCCTGAGGCCAATATTGTTTTCATAATAGTACTAAGGCATTAGTCGCATGTTACAGTAGGACATTTGCACTGATGTGAGGAAAAGGAAATAGTAGGTTAATTCTGCTGAATCAAAGGAAACTACTTCTAGTAGTAGTCATTGTATTCTTCACCACTACACACTTGCAGTAAAAGAAAAATTTCAGTTTCAATTAACAACTGCCCTGATGAATCAATAAAATAATTATTTTTATTAAATAATGACTTTTAAGTACATATATTTTTAATATTCTGTGTGATGAAACAGGAAGCACTTCTGCTGCTTATTATGCCTAATTATAACAGTTGTTTCAAGGAAAATCACTTGTGCTATTTGAGTCGTGGGCTATTTTTCGTAGCTTTTTGCATAGAACACCAATTTCCTTTGAAAGAAGAAGAGACAAAATATCATTATTCATACTGCAATATTTGTCAAGTGAGCCTGTCACTTCAAGAAAAACAACTAATAGTATTGGTTGAAATAATACAATATGAACTTCCAAAGGAAAATTAGAATTTTGCAAAACTTCTGTCTGCCATCATGAACATGAGAGTTTCCAAACGCTTAAAAGATTTTTCTGATAAGATTAGTGGTGAAATCAATGAATGTGATTTTTTGATACTATATGATGAAATGTGCCAACATAAGGAAGATCTACATAACTCAGTGAAACAACACAATCTAAAAGACCAGAGCATGCTGTTACAAAATCATGCCTGGAGTAAAAGATTCATTCAATGTTCAAATTGGACCAGTGGATTTTAATGTAAAAGTACTGAAAGTCCATTGATAGGGTTTCAGATCCTACACTGAGCCTAGCCTTTAAGAAACTACCGCTTGTGAAATTCGGCATAGTATCAAAGAGGAATATTCACAAGTATATGAAAAGGCTGTAAGTTACTTCTCCCTCTTTCAACTCCATATCAAAATTAGGCCAGCATTTCTTCATACTCCAATCAAAACATATCACAACAGTTTGAATGCAAAAGCAAATAAGAGAGAGTCCAGCTGTCTTCTGTTAAACCACACCTTAAAGGGAATTGCAAAAACGTAAAACAATGCCTCTCTTCTCAGTAAATTATTTTTATTTCAGGAAATATAGTTATTTTTCATAAAAATTAGTTTTTATGTTAATATGTAGTGGGTTTAACATCATAACTTTTAAATGAATTAATAAATATTTTTTTAAATTTCTCAGGTTTAATTTCTAACACAACGTAATGGGTATTGGTCACATGAAAAAAGATTTTTAGAGTCCTCAACATAGTTTAAGAGTCCTGAGGTCAGAAAGTTTGAGAACTGCAGTTCGTCATCCTTTCACTAAATATTTCCTGTTTCCAGTACTAAACTATGCCAAAGGCTGCTGCCTACCTAGCGCATTCATTGATGCCCTATTCTATGCCACCCCAAACACTACATATTTTCTGTCTAATTTTCTCTACAAAATCAGAAGTTAAGTAAGTAGTATCATCCCTTCTCTTTTGTATAAATAAGGAAACTAATCCCTTTCATTTTTATTGAAGACTTACTTTCAGTCTTTTCTTTAAACTAATCTCTTTATTGAAAAAGCAATGCATACACATGGTTAAAAGAAATCTACAGTACAATCTATACGGTACAAATTTATTTATTTATTCTTTAAATCTGTTTTTTGTAGGTTAATTTCATAGTTTTTTTTTCTTCTTCTTCTCCTCAAAGCCCCCCAGTACATAGTTGTTTATTCTAGTTATAAGTCCCTCTGGTTGTGCTATGTGGGACGCCGCCTCAGCATGGCTTGGTGAGCGGTGCCATGTCTGCACCAGGATCCGAAAAGGAGAAACCCTGGGCCCCTGGAAGCAGAGTGCAGGAACTTACCCACTCGGCCACTGGCCGGCTCCTAAAGTACAAATTTAAAAATTAGCCCCCATCCCATACCCTTCATTTCCCACCACATAGTCAACCTCTGTTAACGTGTATTAAATATCTTCCCAAATTAGAGTATATATATACCCTCCTCGGTTTTATGCTGTCACTCTTAATAGTTCCAGAGATGTTAACCTTATTAAGCCAACCAATAATTGAGGTAATAAGGAGAAGGCATGCTACAAGTCTCTAAATCAGTGACCCCAATTCTCCCACTATAATGCAAAGTAAGTCAGATGTAAGTTTATGTCCTGCGAGGTATTTTCACTTAACACTCAGCTTTGCTTATCTCTTTTTTTTTTTTTTTTTTTTGAGGAAGATTAGCCCTGAGCTAACTGCTGCCAATCCTCCTCTTTTTGCTGAGGAAGACTGGCCCTGAGCTAATATCCTTGCCCATCTTCCCCTTCTTTACATGTGGGACACCTACCACAGCATGGCGTGCCAAGCGGTGCCATGTCTGCATCCAGGATGCAAACCAGCAAACCCCGGGTCGCCGAAGCGGAAGATGCGAACTTAACCACTGTGCCACCAGGCTGGCCCCTGCTTATCTCTTTTTTGAGATAAAAAGATACTACTAAAACTTGGACTAAATTCACCACCCAAAATGTTGTGAAATGAGCATCCCAACTTATAGGAGAAATTTCTTCAATTTACCCAAACACATTTCACTCCCAGATTCCTATTGTTCTGCTGTTATCCTACCATCTCATATTCCACTGAGCCATACACCAATCTACAGGTGTGTGTTAACGCATGTATACATGTATGTACAGATGGATGTTAAAGGCTATTTTCAATTATGGGTTAGTACACTAATACTGAAATAAAAATCGTTTGTATTCAAAGAATACGAGCTCCTTTGATAGAGAAAGGTTCCACCACAAGCCTAAATCTAACACACATCATTAAAGCTCCAGTATGTTTTTACTAATTCTACACAGGAGGATTACAGATGTCCTGCTAGCTACCATTTCCTGGTAAGCAATCTGAATGGCTTCCAGGAAATTGCTAATGACCTTCATTTTACTTAAAATCTAGGCTGCAATTAGTAATAGTTTTTCTTCTCCATGCTGGTTATAATGTTTATTTTCATCACAGTAATCAGGAAGAAAAAAGTGAAATGTCTTTGTTTTGAATTATATCAAAATGTATGCTCTTTTATTTCGATATGTCACCAAATAGACTAATACATATTTAATGTAATCATAATTGTGAAAGAATACTTTGGATCTTTTTTACTTCTAACCAATTTTGCCTCCTTTCCCGCTCTAGGCTGTAGCTATTGCTAAAATTAGTCTTTTAAAAACAGAATCAATAGGAATATTTTATAATTGGCAACTATTTTTACACATAAGAACATTTTATAATTGAAATTTTTGAAACCAGATATGATTTTAAAGTTTTATGTTTTTAATTATAATAATTAACTACTAAAAAAGAAGTTTCAGACTCTTATTCAATGAATTTAAAATATGATTATGTGGTCAATGTAATAATAACAAAGTACAATTTTAGCCAGTGTTATATTTATAACCAGAACCTGTTATTAAACTTCAGTTTTTTCTTTTATGTAAACACTGATTTCACTAATTAGATCCAAGTGATCTTTCCCCCAACATATCGATTTCTTTTAATCGCCAACAGTTAACAATGATTCTAATGTATCATAATACTTTAGACCTTAATCATATAGTAATAATTTTTGTCGCTAGATTTTGTTTGAATTTTAATTAAGAAGACCTTGTGTCTCCGACCCCAATTGGGGGCAGGTTTTAATTGCTTGTATGTATATCACACAGACTTCAAAAGAAGTAAAAGATGTTTATAACAGAGTACAAAGGAGAGCTTTGAAATGTCTACAATCATGCAAAGTGGTATAATTTAAAAAACTATGGGTGTTGCTGTGTTATAATGCATATATATTTATAAAACTAGCTGTGGTGTGCATTTATTGTTAGTAAATGGAGTTCACGAGCTCTGCAATAATAACTCACTATTGATTACAAGATGACGGAAAGACTATGTGAAAGGGGCTAAACATGCTATTTGGGGGAAATATTAAGTTTCCACCTTAGTAATTTACTATGTGATTTAGAGCAGTAACTTTTCTTTTCTGAATTTGGGGTCCCTAGATGGAAAATAAGTTGGATTACATCAAAGCTCCTTCAGCTCTAATTTTTTAATATTCTATGATTCTAGATATTACTCTGAAATTCTATGATTACACAGATTTATAGAGAAAATAGTGACAGTCTACTACATTATTTCATATAAACAAGAAAGTGAGAAAATATTATCTGTGCTCTCAATCTCTTTCACAAGTTGGTCTCCAGATCAATACAGCACTTGTCTTAGAAATAACCATTTAAAATTTTCAAAATACATGAAATCTAAATATTGACAGGTTACTGTTTCAACCCTTTTTCCTAATGAGACAGCAAGAATCACGAGGTATGTGAACTTTACTGATTTTATTAGAGTTGAGAAGTGGCAGATGATTCATCTCTAAACGCTTCCAGATTTTTTTAAGGCTCCCTTAGATAAAGAAATTCCTGTAAATTTGTAAATAGAAATTCAAGAAGACTCATTTATAAATGAATATGTAAAGTGTACAGTCATAGCTCTTGAAAAACCCCTCCTAGTCCTCCTGTGATTGCCTACGACAGAAAACACCAGTAACCGTGAATTACTATTCCTAAAAACCAGCGTACTCTATAGAAAGGGCAATGTATGGAATAAGCAATCCGAGTACTTAGATAGAATTTAGGCCCTTCTATAAAAGCGAACAAACTAGAAGAGAGAATTGGCATTTCAGATAGTAACCTGTGACGCAGAACACTAATTCTATGGGAATGCTGTTTGATCCATTCTGACCCGTTGGTGATAACAGCACTGCTTAAGTTACTTCAAGAATAGCCTACACTATTTGATCTTCAAAGATGTATCATGCACTGAAAAAAACCCATGACTTTCGTGTTCCTGTGTGCTCTTCCAAAGATTTATGTTTGCAATCAAAACTATAAATGAAACCAGGCCTCTCAGTAGCACACAGTAGCAATATTATAATAAATTCACATTTTAAATGCAGTATTTGCACCAAGCACAAGTGTAATATGCTTGTACTATTTGATGCAACACAGTTCCTAATTTTACTTCTCTTAGTAACAACCCTAATGAAGTAACAGGGAGTAATGCTCAAAGTCTTTAACAGTAAAGTACGACAGTAACATTTACACTCTAGAATAAACCCCTTGGACAATTTAGTTGAATAATTACACTAAGTAATTATGTTTCCACAGTGGCTTTGGAAAACATTGGGAATCATTTGCAGAATTTTCTGTTTAAAAGCACTTGTTTAATTTTTTTTTCACATCAGAAAGAGACTGTCATCTTTCTAAGCTTTAGGAAAGCACACCTACAAGTACATCTACTTTAGTCCCTAACTGTAACTATTGAAACGATTAATCATATGTGACCAAGGAAGGAAAGCACTATTTTCCCTATTTTGTTCATATGACATAATTATTTTTTTGTCTTTCTTATCATCTGTGTGTTTGACAAACACAAGCACAAACAGTTTGTGCTAACTCAAACAACCAACATTACTGTTTCTCTGGCACACTGCCCAGGGAGGCGCCCTCACACCGAGGAGGAGATGCCAGCCACAGCATAGAGGGGCATGTGTACAAAACAGGGAGGTTGGCTAAGATTCTCTTATATAAACCACAGAAGGCTAGACCCATCCATGGAGACACAGGATGAATCCTAATGCTCTAGACGTCATTTAGTATGTTGCCATTTGGAAATGCTTCATAACCATAACCATCCTGGCATCCTCACTCCTTTGGTACAGCTCAAACAAACGAACATACACACCAACGCGTTATGGACCCTACCAGTACTTCTGTTTTACTTTGTATCCTTCCGCTATATCAGTCTCCCCTCTCTCTCATTCAGGAATAGGTCAAGATAAATACTACTTTAGAGAGAAAATGTATTACCTATACCCAGTCCTACTTTGCTATAATGCCTACTTATATAGAAAAGGATAAAAGTGGAACTCTTTTGGCTGGTTGTGAGTCGTGGGAGGGACGACTTTGTCCCCACTGCAGAATTCTAAGACTCTGAAGAATCTGAGGACCACTCTGTATTGTGTTAAACAGAGGCTTTAGAGACCAGGATTCAAACCTTACCTCCACAGCTTTCTAAGTTACCCAAGCAAGCCCCTTAATTTCTCTTAGTCTCTTTTTACTCATATGTAAAATCAATATAATAATATTTTCCTCGCTGGGTTGTTAAAAGGATCAAATAAAATAATGTGGATGTTTCAGTACTTCATTTCCTTTGTAAACAATAAACCATCTTACAAAAGTACTTACTATACTACTTATTGAAAGCAAATAGATAATATTTGAGGATCAGTCTTATAATTAAGAAAATATAATAAACACTAGTATTAATTTTGAAGAAACCTTAGGAGGGCATGAAGATAACATTCCACCAGAGTAGGAATATCCTCTACAACATCTCCGTTTAAAATTTTCCACAGCTGAATTTCCACTGATTTTATTTCATTAATTTGGCCATTCATCCAACAAATATTTATTGAACACCTACTATATTCGAGTCACTCTCTCTTAAAGCAGTCCAATGCATCAATGTCAGATAGTCATTAATTGTTTCTAAGTTCTTTTGTACATTAAGAACACTTTCCCTATTACCTTAACCCCCTAAAACAACACAAAACAAATCTTATCCTCTTCTAGTCAATAAAACTTCAACCACCTAACATGTATTAGGCCAAACTTCCCTAGGTCTTTAATTACTATTCATATTACATGTTCAAGATTCTTCACCATTCTAGCCGCTTCCAATAAATTCTAATTGACAACAGATCCCTTAAAAATATGGTACCCCAATTAGAACACAGATGTCACTTCAGATGTAACCAGACCAAGGAAAAGGTCTAACAATTTTATGCTGTATTTCATTAAGTTCTTCATAATAAAGTTATTTAGCAATACTTGTAATAATGTTAACCTGGTTTAAACATTGCTTTGAGATTACTGCTATTAAATTTATGCCATTTACAGCACTCTATCCTCAATGCTGCTACTGGAAAGGAGGCTATGTATGGAAACATGGTAGGGGGTTAGGGATTGGATTTTCTCTTTAAAAATATTAGACACGACTCAGATACAGGTACATTGAAACTCTATGGTTCATTGTTTCTCAAACTTCAACAATATTTCAACTTCTATTGAGGAGTTTCAGAAATATTGCTTTATTTCATTTAAATAAACTTTTACTTGAAAGCACTGGGTTTTTTTAAAGTAAAACCTAAAAAGGAGATTATTAATGTACTGTTTCTTTTTTTCTTTTCTTTTTTTTCCCTAAGGAACATTTGACCTGAGCAAACATCCATTGCCAATCCTGCTCTTTTTTCCCTTGAGGAAGATTAGCCTTCAGTTATCATCTGTGCCTATCTTCCTCTATTTTTTTTTTTTTTTTTTGTATGTAGGACACCACCACAACACAGCTGGTGAGTGGAGTAGGTCTGCACCCAAGATCTGGCCTGAGAACCCAGGCCACCCAAGCTGAGCACATGGAAATTTGACCACTCCACCATGGGACCAGGCCTAATGTACTGTTCCTTAATATGTGGTGATATTAAGCTCACTGGGTTGAAGATTCATTTTTCAATACTGCTCCTATCCATTCCACTGCCCACACTTTAATTCTCCCTCTGGCACCTAACCCAGCACATAGAATTTTCCAGTGGTATGATAAAAGCTATGTTTGCTCCCTTTCTCAGCTTCATTACACTCTTGATTCCAAAAGAAGACGTAAAGTTAAGAATGATATATAAACTTAAGATCAATTAGAAAATAATATAAATATCGACTATTTAGAAAATAATTACGATGACAATTCTAAAAGCTCAAATGTATGGGACACCTAAAGCTATTTCTACAAACATATTCATGGCCAACAGTGCCTCTATTATTAAATAAAAAATGTTCTAAATGAATTATTTAATTTAGGAAGTTAGAGAGTATCGGAAAACAAACAAAAGTAAAAGTATAAGGAAAACAAGGAAGGGAGAAATAGTAAAGGTAAAAGCAAGATGAAGCAGCCAGCACATGAAAAGCAGAACTGACAAATCCAAAAACCGAGTCCTTACTGGGGCGTGGAGACGAGAGATGAGCAGGAAAACTGCTGGCAAGTAAAATTGAGGGGCAAAAGGGAAAGAACATAAATATGCAGAATTTAAAATGAGATATCTAACAGCAAATAAATAGAAAACAAAATCAGCAATACTGTATTTTAAATCAATACTGATGTATTTGAAAATCATGAAATACACAATTTTCTGGGAAATTTTTTTCCTGGCAAAACTGACTTAAAGAGAAGTAGAAAATGTAAAAAAGCAATTATCTCCAAAGAAATCTCTAGGCCTAGATGTTTTATGAGTATATTCTTTCAGCTTTTCAAGGAATAAGAATTCCCATATTATCTATTCTATATTTTACATAGCCTAGAAAAGAAGGAAAAGCTTTACAATTCAACTATGAACTCTGGTACTAACAATCAACAAAGATGGTACAAATAAAGAAAAATACAAACTAATCTCATTTATGATTACAGATGCAAAAATAACTGTAGTATGAGCAAATAAAATTATGCAGTACATTAAAAAAAGACTACACCATGACTAATCGGGGTTTATTTCATCAGTAAATTTGAAAAACAAATAAGATATACCATAAAATAAAATGCAATTTCTCATAGAAACTCCTAATAAACTATGAGTAGAATTTTTTTTAATGATAAAGAATATCTTAAATCAATAGTCAACATAATACTTCATGGTGAAATATTCAAAACAATTCCATAAATTAAAAACTACATGAAACACCTGCTATCACCTGTATTACTTAACATTATTCTTGACATTCTAGGCAGTGTAATAAGAGAAGGGGTGAAAAAAAGGGACATACAACTGCCAAAAAAGAGGAGAAAACACAACAGCTGAAATATGACAGAGCTAATAAGTTTGATAAAGAGGAAGTTATAAAATGAACCAGCAAAATTCACTATCATCCCTAAATATAGTAACAAAAAGAAAACAGAAGAATATCTCACTCACAAGAGCAAGAAAAAATATTAAATATTATAGAGAAAGATTAAAGGAAATGTGCAGAATCTGTATTTAAAAAACAAAACACTGTTGAGGGACATAAAATAATTGAATAAATGATTTTGAATGGGAAGGGTCAGTACTATAAAGATGTCAGTTTACCCCATCGTTTCATATAAATGTAATATAATCCTTTAAAAGATCACTTTGGAATTTTAATTAACAACTTACAATAATATAAACTTTAGGAAGTATGAAAACACCTTAAAGAAAAATTATGAATGTGGTCTTCAATGCTTGCTTTTCAAAGACACTCTAAAGCTACAGTGATTAGTGTAGCATAGCAAACAACATCAATAGGCAATTCACAAAGGTAGAGACAAATAAATTAATGTAAAACTCTTCTTTCTCAATAATAATCAAAGAAATTCAAATTAAATCAGCAATAATATATTATTTTCCCCTATCAAACTGGCAATAAATCTGTAAGGTAATAATACTTCTTATTGAGGCAAAAGAATACTTACAGACACAGCTGATGAAAGCACAGAGTACTACACCCTTTCTGAAGGGCAAAGTGGCAGTATGAATTAAAAGCCCTTTTTTTGTGTGTCTGTGATGAAGACTGGCCCTAAGCTAACATCTGTTGCCAATCTTCCTCTTTTTGCTTGAAGAAGACTGTCATTGAACTAACATCTGTGCCAATCTTCCTATACTTTACGTGGGATGCCACCACAGTGTGGCTTGACAGACAGTGCTGGGTCCGTGCCTGGGATCTGAACCTGCGAACCCTGGGCAACCTAAGCAGAGTACATGAACTTAACCACTACGTCACCAGGCTGGCCCCAAAAGACTTTTTAAACAATAACACTTTTTAAAAAAGAACCGAGGAATTTCACTTTTTAGAAATATATCCTAAGAAAATAACTACTAATTACTACTGAAATGTATTAAAATGTTATCCATGTTCAAGGTTTTCTTTACAATGACAAAAAATAAAAACAACTTAAAACTTGAATAAAAGACTCATTAAATTATGAGAACCTCACTTTATGCAACATTTTCTGCAAATAAAAATAATATTTTAGAAGATGACCTAATCACAAGGACATTTACAATATAGCGTTAATAGGAAAAATGGATTACAAAAGAATAGTAAATGGATGATTCCAATTTTAAGGAAAAAAATTTTAAATGTATATGCATAAATTAAGATGGAAAGGATATACAATATAATACAAGTAGAATTAAAGGATGATTTTATTTTCTTTTGTATGTATTTCTAAACTTTGTACAATAAATATATATGAATTTTGTAATGAGGGAAAATAATGAGGTATGAAAAATACACACTGCTTGAGATATAATATTAAATACTGATAACCCACAATAGTATGTATTTCTTGGAAATAGTATTTAGATCACTTTAAAATTTCATAATAACTGTAACTAACTTAGGTGGGTAATAACTGGCCTGATCTCACCTAGACTAAAAATGTATGCTGAGTTTTAGCAGTGGTTAAATCTATTTGAATACTACTTTAACTAAATTTGTTTTCATTTTTTTGTTACATTATTGGTATATTTTCTGTATAATGTTTGTGGTGACAAAATACTAGGATGTAAGAAGAGACAATTACGTAGAGTAAATCAAAATGAAAAATTTAGTAAGAATCTTATCTTCTATGCCCATAAAACTGAGTAGCACACAAAAGAAAGTTCACATATCACACACAGAATCCAGAAAAAAAAAGTTAAAGAATTTGAAAAGCCTAATTTTGCATCTGTTTCACTTTTGAGATTTATACATTTTGACTATCTAAGACTAGCACAGTTTTTGCATTTTAAATTCATAATTAGAATTAAAAATAAAGTAAGATGGAAAGTGTATGTGTGGGGGCATAACCCAAAGCATAAAAATTCGATGCTGAATCATAACATAATAAAATGTTAGCTTCCACATTACTAAGAGAACGCAAGACCCCGTCATTCATGCCAGCAAAAGCTTGCCTTTGCATAAACCATTTCTGTTCTCACTGTTATAAAACCAATGACTTTGGAAAGGGAAGAAAACACAGAATGACGTGCAAAGTAGCACACACCATGTTACTGCAGCTGGATAAAGAATATGTCACTAATGACTTTCTTTCCACCCATCACTTATAAGTTGTTTCTTTTTTTTTTTCCAAAATAGCAATTGGCCTTTATGAGTACAAAACAGAAGCAGTGAAATTCAAAATAATATCTAATTTCCACTTGATTTTGATACTGTATTAGTTAATGGAATGAGTTATTAATTATTCCTTAGGAAAGAGATGACTTCCTTTTCTCTTCATTTGAGTTGAACATAACATGCCTGAACACTAGGCAATTTTCTGTAATAAATTCAAAATAATATTTTCATCAGATAGTTATTTCCAAATGTTCATCTTAAATGAGATATTATCCTTGACAGTAGAAAGATTCACCTGCAGTTGTTTGATAAATTCAGAAAACTAAAGTAATTAAGTTCCCAAATTGTTAGTGTAAGTCAGAGTGTTGACTCTCTGTCTGTAAGGAACAACTGATAGAATTAATTGACAACCATGGATTGTATTCATGATACCAAAAACTAGTAATACAGTACTTCATCTCCATAAAAGACTCAATAAGAGAGTTAGGCAAGAAGCATCACTTCTTGACTGATAGGGTAATTTAATTCTGTAATGAATTAGGATTTTTCCACTTCTTTACATGTTTCAGAATAATAACATCAATAACATATCGTCAAAAATAAAGATGCTCATCCTCATCAGGGTCAGAGGTCATGAAAAATTAAATCCTGTGAAATCTGTTTGAGATTAATCAACCGATGATGCTATGGGCACGCTAATAACAAATGCAACTTACTCTCGTGAGTGCTTTCTTAACCGCCAGGCACTGTTCTAAAAGCTTTACATGTATTAACTTTCTTAATGAGCCTACGAGGTAAGTACTGTTAGTACCCCCACTTTAGATATGAGGAATTCGAGACATAGAAAAGTTCAAGGACTTGCCCAAAGTCACTCATCTAGTAAGTGACAATAGCCAGGATTTGAACAAGGTAAACAGGCCTCAGAATCCACCCATAAACCATTATGTGCAGCACATTCTATAAACTCCTTTTTCATAGGTGATGCAGCTGACCCTTTTTGATAAGAAGAAATTCAAATTAATGATTTGGATTTATAAATTGAGCTATTATTATGATTTCAAGAGGAAGGACAAAATTATCTTTAACTTAATTTGTTCTTCATCTTTTGACATGACTTTTGTTTTCTTTTTCATACTTTTTTGTTAAGTAAATTAACGAAGCAGCTTATTCTATAAATTATGTGTTTATAGGCTAATAAAAACAGCAAATATTTCATTCTGTAAACCTTACAAAGCATAAACGTTCAGGGACACACTATACATTCCCCTCTCATATATAAATTAATATGAGAAGTAAGAACTTAATGTTAGGGTACAGAAGATCAGCAAACGTGTTGTAACACAAAATATCTCTATATTGATATTTTTGATATTTTGTATATTGTACCTTTAATTTCTCCAAGAAGTTCACTGGTATTTAGTCTTTCCATTTTTTCCTTCCAATCTTTTGAAAGTAGTTTTTCCATGCAGGAGGAATCTACTAAAATAAAAAAGTAAGTATTAAAATATTACATATACGTTTTACAAGTATTAAAATATTACAAATCCAGAAGGCTAGTTTATGGAAAAATTCTCTCATTTAAAAATGATCAAAGCTATTTTTTGTTGTTGTTGTTTTAACCCTGGGATACAGACAATTATATTACTCTAATATAAAATACCACCACTAAATTTATTTTTACCAGAAGATTATTTAAACTATTCCCAGGAAAAAAACAATGTTCAATAATCTTATCTTGGTATTATAATTCTATTAATATTCGGTCAGGATTTATCATTTCTTAGACTGATAGGACAGAAAAAGGGCTCTTTCCTAGGGGATATTACTCCTTTTAATCCAGGTGAATTTTTTTAAGTCCAAGCAAAGTTCATGTACTATTCAAGGAAGAATGACAAATCTTCAAGGGAGAAGAGACCACTCGACCTGTAACTACTTGGTCCTTAAAACAGAAATAAACACATGGCAACTTTTGTAAAAATACCCATTTAGAGCAAAATGCAAAGAAAATAAAGTCAACATGTTCTCTTTCCCCCAGCAATGAAAACTGCTAAAACTTTTATATAAAAAGAGATGCATATTCTTTTCAAGAAAATACTTATTTAAACACTATTTGCCCTACTGCATTTCTAAACAGCATACTAGATCATATGGAGTGATTACACTTCTTTCTATACAGATTCATAAAGGTTACAGAAATTTAAACTTCAGAAAGTTCCAATAATTAGCAAATTTTTCTCCATGAGTTATTTTTTCTATCTATTCGGATGAATTTGCAATAGGAGCTACTGCTTACAACTATTTACATGTATCTTTTAAGCCTCAAATCTCAACAAATAGGCTGTTTCCAAAAGGGAATGCAGATTTAAATACTAAATCCTTAGTGCAAAACATACTCCCATTAAACTTTAACATTCCAAGTGTCAAATTCTGATAACTTCTTTTTAAAATTATACTTAAAATGGTTACTCCAATTCCAAATGCCTTTCCTCTCCCGTATCAGTACCTATCTCTTCAGCATTTTCCCTTTCGTTTTTTTCTCCAACTTCTAAATCCTCCTTGAATTTTTCAGAATGACAGTAAGGTCAAGATGGATCTAAAGGGTTTTAGAAACTAGATAAGCTTTAGAAAAAAGACAGTGAGCCCTGGGTAAGAGATGAGAAGACCACTGCATGGGTAGAAAGTATTGGTGAAAACAATTAACATTTGTCCGCGACATGATCAATCAATCAAGGAATGGATGGAATCCAGATCAGTCTGTCTTGAAAGGGCTGATGAAGAACAACCATACTAGCTTGCTATCATGAAGCTAAAGTTCTTTCTAAATAGAAGTCAGCTTGATTCTATTAAGTGAAAGCTCCCTGCCCCTTCTCTTACTTCTTCCCCTCTTTCCTTCCATTCTTTCCTATTATTTTCTTAAGCTTCAACAAGTGATCTGCCACTGTGATTAAAAACTGGATTCTGAATGACCTTCCAATAGGCCCTATATGCATATGCATATGTTCAGTTTGTATTTAATTTCCAAAATGGTCTCTTGCTATTTTTATTTTAAATTCAGAAATAAGGTATATACTTTGTTCTATAAGTATTGTTTTTACACTAACGTCATACAAAAGATACTACTAAGTTTGACAGTTAAAAAGCAAATCTTCAAAGCCATGCCTATCAGAGATTACTTTTTTTCAAATCAGGTTTAAATTTCTGAGAGAGATTGATATAAAGCAGATCATGGATAATAAATAGACAAAATGTCTTAAATTTCCTATCCTACCCAGTTTTGTTACTTTTTTTTTACCCTTTCATATGTGTTATAACATTGCACTAAACTGATAATTACTGATATAAATGCTAAAGCATAACTTTCTGGTTAAAATTTGAGTTGAGAGAATATATAATAATGGTCAAAGACAAAAAGCCCAATTTATGAGTAATGATCACAAATTCAGAGTAAGTTCATAAACTAGGATTAGATACACACTAAATGTAAAACAGGCTAAAATATGTCCCTCATTTCTATAAATAGACCTGAAATCTTTCAGAGCTCCAGGAAAAGAATGCTGAAATTCCATGGGAGAAAAATAGAACTATATGGACAACAGGAACACATACTCCAACACAAATCAAACCTGTGGACACAGCTTTACAAAAAAGCTACTCATTCATAAAATGGTTAATAACTTCAAAGCATTTCACATTCCTATTAGAAAATTAATCCTCAACATAATGCTGAGTTAATCTAGCTATCTGAGTTCCCATTTCAGTAGAAGAAACTGAGGGGAAAAAATAAAACAGCCTTTGCACGTCTATATTTATAGCCCATGAAAATATTTAGTAACAATCACTGATTGCCTTTATCTATGGGACAATAAAAGTCACTACATACAAATTTATCAACGTTTTATCTCAATCCTGAGAGATTTCAGGAAGATTCAAAACTCTGAGGAAATCTCTTGAAAAACTCAGCTTTCTCACCTAATTATCTGACGCCAATCCTCCAAGGGCATAGCACTATTAGTACTAAGCATGCTTCATACTGTAATGGAAAGCAAGAGAGGGGCAGGAGAAAAGACTAGAGAATGCAGACTGTTAACAAATATCACATAGACAGAGGACATTACTGCCACCACCAAGAGGTTCCTGACTTGAAATGAGGAAAGAAGTCATAGATAAAATTATACTTGAAAATTTATATTTTCAAATTTCCCACCTAAAACAATATCCAGGTAAGGGTGCAAATTAAAAGTAACTATTCATCCTCCTTGTGCCACAACTTTCAACTACATTAATAGGACACTAGCTTTACAGAGGCAATCGATCAGATCAGACTTTGCCCCATTCTGATCATGCACAAATGCAAAAACCAAAGAGGTCAAAATAAGTAAAGAGGTCCAGTGTGCGTCATGTACACAGAAAGAGTAAGACTATGCAGAGTGGCTCTAACTCAGTAGTCACGCAGGATTCCAAATGGGAAAAAAGACTAAACATCACCCAGATATTCTTGGATTATTTTACACAGATAAATATGTTTTACGCAATTGACTCGAAAACAACTTATATAGTTATGGTGGTGCTACAGCCCTCAAAACAATGAAACAATATACAGTATACTTTATTATCTGAGCCTGATTATTCATGTTTTAGTACTTTGACTAAGTCATCTTCAGCTAAAAAACAGGAGAGGAACTACATACCTTTTGGAAATCAAGATAAACAACCACAACATTATAGCATAAAAAATGTCACCATAATATGTATACATTAAAAATAAGTGTAAGCCACAACACTTCAGTATAAACATGGAAAATCCCAAAATTAATTCCTCTTACTTTGAAAGAATTAGTGTCAATAAACCAATACACACTCAATGAAATGCAGGACTTTATTATATTTATCTTGTCTAATTTTTATAAATAATGTGATTAAAACAGGACTATCAAAAATCAAGAGATAGACGTCAGTTCTCATATTTTAATAAAAGATGTAAAAAGTTTTGATATAAATTAATTCTCAATTGCATAGTTTTCTTTTCCTTTGCAAATTTAAGTTTTTCTCTTTCAAGAAACTTCTTCTAAGGAAAAAAAGGAAAGACAGAATTCAGAACTATTTTTTCACAAATATCCTGCATAATGGATTGCAAAGCAATGTTTCTGCTGCCTAAGTACCTAGGTTCCAGTCCAGGTAAGTCAAGAATGCTTTTTCATGCTAATAATTAATTTCATAGGACAAGTGAAATTTGAAGTGAGAGTATGTAATATATTTATCTGCTAATCTCTATTATGATATTTTAGGAACAACTTAAAATTATTCCCAGCTAAACAAAGATGCATTGGCATTAATTCCTGCACAATTAGCAGTATTAATTCTGCACAAAATAAAAGCATTTCAAATGAGTCCAAGAGAGTAAATAAAGAAATCATCACTGAAACTAAAGCATGGGGAATATGAAAGGGTAATGAAAAAAATTTTTTTGTACTTTAGAACAATTTACCTATGAGTAAACACTTATCATTATTCCTTTGCCTCAAAGTGGTATTTAAAGTTAGAAATGCTACAATATTAGAAACATGACAGAAAATATCTTCAAAATATTTTAGTAAGGGAAAACAATGACTGCTGTCCCTGTATGCAGATTTCCTACTGCTTTATTAACTCTTTTAAGAAAATATTAAAGTAATTCCTTTTATTTTTACCATAGGAATCATAAATTTCAAATTCAATGAAATTTCTATGTATCCAAGAACATGATAACTTATCAAAAGTACCCTTGACCTTGGTTTACAGTTTACAACGAATTCTGAGAATGTATATTTATATCCCTACTGATCATCCATCCCACAGTTTTCATTAGGAAACAGAGATGCACATGCCAGTTACTGTACATTTTTCCACAGTGACAAGTGCTCCACAATACAGTGGGATAAAATTGGAGCTTGGAGAGCTTGAAGAGCACTCTTAAATTTTAATTAAAACCCTCCAAGCTCACTAAAAATAATTAGACACTAAAATGTGCCAGTTTTATTTTGAAGTCACTATAATGTACGAAGCACACTGCCTGACGACTGCTCATGCTCTCTCCTCTCTCTCTCCCTCTCTCCAATGAAACAACTGATTTTCCAAATACGAACAAGGGGGTATAAATAGAGGCTGTTTTCAGGCCTGCTCTTCATGCTGAAAAGCAGACAGAAAAGACAGCAGAGAGAGTTTTTCAGACTGCACCAAATGAACCTAGAATAACTTGCCTAACCAAGAGTTTGAATCCCTGACAAACTCTAGATAAAATTCAGTCTGCAAGGAACACCACGAGTTATATCACTGATCTTTTTTGATCCAAAAGCCAAACCTTTAACCTCTTAAATGTTTTTGCTATCTTAAAATATCTCATACAATGCTATATTCCATCCTATTTTTAGCCAAGCAGCAAGAGAAAGCATGCCTTTCCCATACAGCAGGGCAATGATATAAACATCAACACAGATGCTCTGCCAGGAAGAGCTGGACTTCTCAAGCACTTGATCATTAAGGAATGCACCAACTGTTTTGGATAATCTCGTGCCAGCTCCCCTTTTGCTCCACACTCCCCTCTGGGAGTGGCCAATCTTGTCCTGGTCCTAATTTTTCATTTTACTCCTCCATAGCCCCCCCCATGCCCGAAAAGATGAGAATGGCATTTATGCCTAGCAATGAAAAACCAGGCTCACTTCCCCAAACAGACCAAAACTTTAAAACAATTAACCCTCCCTTCTTCTTTCAGATAAATTACTAAGTATAAAATGCAATCTGTTTCCTTTGTTTATTCAATATGAACAATTTGTAAATGACTCAAGGATAAAATTCAGAAAGTGTTGTGCTAAATTAGAACCATTATAAACATGCTAATGACTCAATGCTCGAGTAAAACATGCAAGATCGGTGTGAAGAAATAGATTTAGTTCCTGTGAAATTCTGTTGTGCTGCCTTAAAACAATTTGGTCATTAAATCAGATATATTCCTTCCAGGAAAAATGTTAATTCTACAACCACTTTAATAGATAATATACTGTGAGTGTGTGTGTGTACGTATGTGTGTGTGTGTCAATTGGAGCTATTGGAAATGTCATTAGAACTGTTAGACGCAAGATTTTGGCACGTTCATAGGGCAGAAAAAGATCCACATTTGAAGCCTGCCAGAAATACACACACAGACATCATCACATTAGGTGAATATTCTCTCTTTGCACTGTTTTTATCTACTGAAGTCTTGGATAATCTTCTATAGAAACTCCTTAAAATTGGCACTTAACATACATTGACGGAAGTCACTTTGTTCTATATTTGCAGGTAAGAGGTATGTCTTTCATCTGCTTTCCAAGTCTGCTTAGCAGCTAGAACAATATCAAGGGGATCATTCAAAATGAAATTCCTCTCCCATATCCACCAAAGTACAACTGCTACCAACGCCAATATGGAAAAAGAGGGAAATATCCAGCAGGTGATTCAAAAGCTCCCAGCCTGCTGCTGCAGCTGAGAGACTTGAGTGATCATTAAGAATATCACCCCCATTTCAGAAATGAGGAAACAGAGTCAAGATAAGGAAGTCACTTGCCTTGCCCAAGGTCCAACAATTGGTAACAGAGCCCTGACTCCAGTTAAGTGCTGGTTTTACTGGCATGACTATTTGACCATTATTTGAATATCAGTTTTATAGTCTATAATGTAGGATCTAGTAGTAGAAAATGGATACTTATATCTATCACTAATTGCTTCAGGTATGGAGCGAAGCACTCTATGCTTTGGGAAGGGGTGCTGAAAATTCAAGGTATTGCAGTGGAAGTCAATAGTACTCAACAGCCAATTCTCCCATATACACTCCATTATGCTGGTCTTCCTATTCCTCTATATTACCTTTTTCATAATGCCTTATCTTGTTTGAACTAAGAGCTTTCCTTTCCCAATATGATTCACTAAGGAATAGTTAAGATGCTGTTTAAAAATACTGCTAAACTTGAAAAGTAATCCCTTCCACATTAGGTTTTATCTTCATGTACAAGAAGCAAATGTGCAGCCTGAGGCCTTCGTTTTTCACTGTAGCTCATTGCCCATGACACCTTCAAATTTACCACAATTTTAATGGAGTAAATATGTTCCATTAGAAACTACAGTTGTCCATATTGATAAAATATTACTCATCATGACATCCTCTCATGACCCTGTTTTCTGCTGCTCCATTGCCAAAGGCTAAGGTATTAAAACCATATTAACATGGGTCACTGCTCTTTGGGTTGTACAAATGTTTGATTTCATGTTTACTTTTTCAAATACGTATTTAACTGCTTTTTTAAAAACTGTATTGGACTGTGGAAATAATAATTTTTGCATGCCCACTGTGTCCTATATTCCTTCTTTTGGTTTCTTTGGGGAAATGTTTCTGACAGCCACTACTGTCCTGATGGAGTTGTCAGTCACAGGGCTCTGCTGCCTGCCTCCTACTGCTCCTCCTAGCCACTCAGAGAGGAATTTCAGCCAGTCAGAATTCTCTGCTGGAACATCTAGAAAGGCTCTCTTCCGCTCAGGTTGGAACCTATAAGCATGTGGGCCTAGGATTGGTGTAACAATCCTCCCAGGCACATGGAGAAAGCCTGTCTGCAATAATAGCGAATGAAGCCAACAATACAAGGAAAGGTGGAGAAGAGCAGAGATAAGAACAGATAGAGAAAAAAATCTTTACATCTTGTTAGCACGCTTACATCCAAAAATAGCTAAAACCAAATTCTGCTCCTTGACTTCTTGGTGGTATAAACCAATATATTCCTGTTTTTGCTTAAGCTAGTTTGACCTGGGTTGCTGCCAGTTGCAACTTAAAAAAAAAATCTAAACAATATGAAAACCATAACAAAAACTGTCATATACACTCAAACGTATTATGTTCCAAATTTTAACACACCAGAAAACACCAATCCATTAACTCATACTAACAAGTTAGAACGTTAATTATTCAAACCCAAAATAAATCTCTTGCTTTATTATTGAAAGATACGCAAAGACTTGAAGGTAAACTGTTACAGGTTTGCTATTTGCAATTATTTAGCTATGTGAATTAGGATTTTCTGAATATGATGCAAAGGAAAGAAAATACAGCAGAAATAAAGTTGAGGCTGAGGCTCTCCAGAATCTGGCCGTAGTGATTCATCTGCTATTATTCTCCTATATGAAACTCCTCCTCTGTTCAAATGAGTACACCAAACGTATCTTACTCTCCTGTACATTCCTGGTGCTTTTTCACTTCCAGATCTTTGCTCATGACATCCTCCTGACCTAAGGTCTCCCTGCTTCTTGATGCCTATGAAAAACCCTCCTATTCTGCAGTGCCTACATTAAATACCACCTCCTCAATTATGTCTTGATTCATCGCTTCAAACATAAATTCTCATCCTCTGAAAGCCAAATAACACTCGCTGAACACATGCTCTCTGTCAGGCACTGCGCTTTTTATATTCTTTTCATGTACCAACTCATTAACTCTGAACTTTACAACTCTTTCTTCTACATCTACCGCTGCTATTACTTACCAGTTTTACCATAATATAACTAAGTATATGGCCAATTCATACCACACTATGCTAACTAAACATTCAGTTCCTTGATGGTCAGAGAATGTTCCTGATACTACTGTGTCTTCTTCCATAATGCTTAACCCAGGAGGCTTCACATAGTAAGACTAAAACAAATTCCTTAAGATATTTCTAAGCGATCACTTTTTTGTGTCAAGCAGCAACAGAACTACTTTTTTTTAAATTAACTATATTGAGGTATAATTTACTATACATCATATAATAAATGAAGCCATTTTAAATGTAAATTTGATGAATTTTGTCAAATTACACATTCATGTAGCTGCCACCCAAAAGAAGATATAGAACATTTCCAAAAAGTTATCTTGTGCTCCCTTTCGGTCAGTTATCCATACTCCTAGCCCCAGGCAAACACTTATCTGCTTCTTATTACCACAGGATAGTATTGCCTACTCTTGACTTTCATAAAAATGAAAGTATACAGTACCTACCTTTTTGGATATAGATTCTTCCAATTCTAAAATTTTTGAGATTCAACCGTGCTGCAGCATGTGTTCGTAATTTGGTCCTTTTTGTTAATGGGTAGATTTCCATTGAATAAATACACCACAATTTGTTTATCCATTCATCTGTTTGTGGACATGTGGGTTTCTCCCAGTTTGGGGTTACTAGAAATAAAGCTAATATGAAAATTTTTTCATGTCTTTTTATGAATGTCTTTTTTCTCCTAAAAATGGAATTTCTTCTAAAAGTGGGGTTGTTATGTGCCTGACTTTATAAGAAACTGCCAAAAAGTTTTCCAAAGTGGTTATCTCATTTCTCACATCCACCAACAATGTAAGAGAGTTCTAGTTGCTTTATATACTCATTAACACTTCTTAGTGTTAGTATTTTAATTTCAGTCATTCTAGTGAGAATATAATAGTATCTCAGTGTGGTTTTAACTTACATTTATATTTCCTTAATGACTAAAGAATAAAGTATATTTTCATATGCTTATTGACTATTTATCTATCTTCTTTTGTGAAGTGTTATTCAAATATTTTGCCCATTTTTATATTGGATCATTTGTCTTTTTCTTGGTGAGTTTTAAGAATTACTTATATGCTTATACATATTTGATAAATTACATATTTATATAAATTACACATTTATATAATACATAGATTTATATTATATATTATACATATATTTAAGAGTTATTTATGTATATCTGATGTATATCTTTGGTCAGATATATGTATGGTAAATATTTTAACCTAGCCTGCAGCATACCTTTTTATTTTCATAAGGTGTCTTTTCAGGAGCTATAGTTTTTTATTTTGAAGTCACACAATTACAAGTTTTTTCTTTATAATTAGCATTTTCTGGGTCCCATCTAAGAAGTCTTTGCCTATACCAAGATCACAAAGATTTTCTTCTATGTTTTCGTCTAGAAGCTTCATAGTTTTAGTTTTATATTTAGATCTATGATCCATTTTTAGTTATTTTGTGTGTATAGATTTATTTCTGGATTCTCTATTCTGTTCTATTGATCAATTCATTATCCTTAGATCAATACCAAACTGTTTTGATTATTGTAACTTTATAGTAAGTCTTGCAATCACATAAGTCATCAAATTTGTTCTTCTATTTTAAATTTGTTTTCGCTATCTCAGGTTCTGTGTTATTTCCCTATAAATTTTAGAAGCAACTTACCTGTCCAAAAAAAACCACCTTGAACTTTTTTGGATTTGCCTTGAATGTATAGGTTAATTTTAATCCTTTACTATTTTTGATAAAAACATTTAAAGCTATGAATTTCCCTTGAAGTACTATTTTGGCTTCATCTCATATATTTTGTTAGGTTATGTTTTCATTATCATTCAGTTCAATATATTTTATAATTTTCCTTCTTCTTCTTCTTTGGTACACGGTTTATTTAGAAGTATGTGGTTTAACTGCCAAATATATGGGAATTTTTAAAAATTTCCTTCTGTTATCTATTTGTAATTTATTTCCATTGTGGTCAGAGAATATACTCTATATAATTTCAATCCTTTTATGTTTATTGAGACTTGCTTTATGGCCCAGCATATGCTTTCTCTTGTGGGATGTTCCATATTCATTTGAAAAGAATAATTACTTTGCAGTTTTTGTGTGTAATGGTTTATTTTAATGCCAATTAAGTCAAGTTGACTGATAGTATAGTTCAGGTCTTCTATACGCTTATGGATTTTCTGTCTTTTTTTTTTTTTCTCGAATTCTGTAATAGGAGTATTGAAATCTCCAACAATTGAATTGCAGATTTACCTTTTTTCCTTTCAATTCTGTCAACTTTTTGCTTTATGTATTTTAAACCTCTGTTATGAGATGCACAGAAATTCTGGAATGTTATATCTTCTTGATGAATTGGCTCTTTAATCATTATGAAATATCATTATCTCTGGCAATATTCTTTTTCCTGAAGTCTACATTTATATTAATATAGCCACTTCAGCTTTCTTATCATTAGTGTTTACATGGTGTATCTTTGCCCATCCTTTTACTTTTAACCTATCTACAACTTTATATATACTGTGTTTCTTGTAGTCAGTATATTAATTGAATCTTGCCTTTTTAATCCAATCTGACAAGCTTTGTGTTTCAAAATTGGTACAATTAGTCCATTTACATTTAATATAATTATTATTAATAGAGTTTAAGCCTATCATCTTGCTATTTTTTCTATATGTTTCCTTTCTATTTTGTTCCTTTTATCCTCCTTTCCTGCCTTTTAATTAATTTAATTTTTTTAGTATTAGATTTATCCCCTCTATTGGTTTATTAGCTATACCTCTTTATTTTATTATTTTAATGGTTGATCAAGGATTTACAATATGTATCTTTAACTTACAATAGTCTACCAACAAATAATATACCATTTCAAATACAATGTAAGAAACTTTAAAACTCCCCCATTGTTTGTGTTAATTGTTGTCATACATGTTACCATACATGTTTTAAACTTCATAACACATTGTTATTATTTTTGCAATAGAGTCAATGATATTACAACTAAATTTATTATCAGAAATATAAATGTCTTTTATGTTTGCCTTCAGATTTACCATTTCCAGTACTCCTCATTTCTTTCTAAATATCTAAGTTTCCATCTAGAATTATTTTCCTTCAGCCTGAGAAAATTTCTTTCAAATTTTTCTGTAGTGAAAACCTGCTGGTGATAAATTCTCTGAAATTTTATTTCTCTGAAATGTTTTTATTTCATCTTCAGTTGTGAAGAATATTTTTGCTAAATATAGAATTCTAAGTTAATTTTTTTTTCTTTTAGGACTTTAAAAGATGTCACTGCAGGGCCACCCCATGGCCAAGTGGTTTAGTTTGCATGCTCTACTTCGGTGGCCTGGTGTTCACCAGTTTGGATGCTGGGCATGGACCTACACACAGCTCACCAAGCCATGCTATGGCAGTATCCCACACAGAAGAACTAGAATGACTTACAACTAGAATATACAACTAAGTGCTGAGGCTTTCAGGAGAAAAAAAAGGAAGATTAACAACAGATGTTAGCTTAGGGCCAATCTTCCTTACCAAAGGGGAAGAAAAAGCATACCTTGAAAAAGAAAAAAGATGTCATTGCAATGTCTCTGACTTGTATTTTTTCTGATGTGAAGCCAGATTTCTATCTTTGTCCCACTATAAACAATGTATTGTTGGCCACTTTAAATATTATTTTTCATTAGTTTTCAGTGATTTGATTTTTCTGTGCTTCAATATACATTTTGCTTTGAGTTTATCTTTCTTGGATCTGGAGGTTTAATTTTTTGTTTTTTTACAAATTTAGAATTTTTTTAGCTATTATTTCTTCAAATATATATATTTGTATATATATATTACATATATATCTATATTTGGTCTATCCTCTTTAGGTACTCTAATTGCACATAGGGTACACTATCATTTCTCATAAGCTATGAGACTATTCACTTTCTTTCCTGTCTTTTTTCTCTCTGTGCTTCTGTTTGGATGGTTTCTATTGCCCTGTCTTTGGTTTCACTAATCTTTTAATCTACAGTTAATTATTTGCATTTAAATTCTTCAAGTATTTTTTACTCTCAGGTATTGTATTTTTCACTTCTTGGATATCTGTATGTTCTTTTCTATTGTTTCCATTTCTTTCTTCATTATGTTCAGATTTTCTCTTAAATTCTTGAATATATATATAATAACTATTTTAAAGTCATTATCTGCTCATTCTATCATCTCTGTAATTTCTGGGTCTCCTTCTATTGACTGATTTTTCTTATGCATATAGGTCACATTTTCTTGCTTCTTCATACGTCTAGTATTTTTATTGGATACTGGACAATACGTGTATTACCGTTGCCAAGTATTTGGAATTTGTTCATTCCTTTAAATAGTTTGAATTTTCTTCTGATGGGTATTCATTTACTCACAGGTCATCTTGATCCTTTTAAGGCTTCTACTTAGGGTTTGTTATGGTGGGTATAGAGTACCCTTTACTCTAGGGCTAATTTATCATTACTCCAAAGGTATGGCTTTTCTGGGTCTCCACTGAATGCCCTGAGTGTTTAATGAAGACATTCCACTGTAGCAAACTGGAACTTAAATGTCTGCAAATAATATGTGAATCCTAGTAGTTTTGGTGTTTACTAATTTTTCTTTTCAGGTAATTGTTCTTTGCCAAGCCTCTTGTAGTCACATTGTATTCATATGCTGCTTAGTACTCAACCAAAAACTCAAGAGGAGGCCTGAGCAGATTTTTGGAGTTATTTCTTTGTATAGCTCCCTTCACTCATAGACTCCTCCCTGCAAATTATAGCCGCTAAAATTTGCCCAAACTCTGATCCCTGACTGCTCAGTTCACTGAGGCTGCCTTAGAGTTCTTGGGTTGGCTTTCTCTGCATCAGGCTCTGGTAAATGCCACCAGGTAGAAAGCCAGGATAAGGTTAGGGCTCACTTGGTTTTCCTTCCCTCATAGCGCATAGTCTTGTGTTCCCTGTTTTCTAATTTCTTAAAACAGTTGTTACATATAGTTGATCAAGATTTCTCGTTTGTATTAGGAAGTTAAGTCCACAGCCAGCTACTCCTTTATGGCAAAAGCAGAACTAGAATATTACATTTTAAAATAGTATTATCTCAGAAAATTATTCTCTACCAGTTCCTTTTGTTAAAAGACAGTTTAGGAGTTTTCCCATTAAGTTCCTATTAGGATTTTGACTTTTTTAAGGGCAACTAATCTTTATAAAGGATTTTGAGTGTCATAGAATTTTATAAGGCATAATAGCAAGTCATGGCCATCTCTCTTTTAAATTAAGAGAATATCAAAGCTAAAAGGGCTTCTAGAAAATTAACTAGTAAACACTCCCCATGGTATAAACAGAGAAATTCAAGTCTAGATAAGAAAAGTGGCTCATTCAAGACCACATTTTGTGACACAGACTTAGAACACAGAGCCCACTCTGCTGACAGCGAAAACAAAGACAATTTCCTTAAATCCTATCTCAGTGTAGTACTCTTATCTTATTTTCAGAGATATACACAGGCAGCTGATGAGTGCTTTAGCCCTTATCTACTACCTGCAAAGCAGTATAACCAAGCAGTTCAATATGGAAGACTGAGTGATCATTAAAAGGATCATAAAAGACCAGGTATCAATAAGCTCATAGAGAAGTAAAAATGAAAACAAATTGCATGATTAATTTTTTTTAAAAAGAAAAAAATAAGAAATAAAGAAACAAAGAATAGATGGGCAAACAGAAAATAAGTAGGAAGTAGTAAATTTCAAACCAAATATCAGAAATTATATTAATATAAATGGAATAATATGACAAATTAAAGGAAACTAATCAAAGCAAGGTGGAAAACAGAACTCAACTTTAGGTTGTTCACACCAGAGAAACTTTAAATATAAGGACACAAAAAGATTGAAAGTAAGAGGATAACAGAGGGTTATATGATGCAAACACTAACCAAAAAAAAAAAAAAAAAAAAAGCCAGGGTAGATATATTAATATCAGATAAATATACTTTAAGGCAAGAAATATCTAAAGAAGAGGGACATTGAATGATGAAAAAGTATCAATCCAACAATCCTAAAACTAGTACAACCAATAACATAAACCAGAGCTGACAAGGAAAAATTAGATATATCCACAATCATAGTTGAGATTTTAACATAGCTTTCTCAGTAGAATAAAAGAAAAATCAACAAAATACAGAATATTTGAATAATATGCTTAATTTACACTAACTAGTTGACGTATATAGAACACTACACCCAATAATTGCCTCATATACATTCTGTTTAAGTTCACATAAAAAATTACTCAAATAGACCACATGTTGAGGGATAAAGCAAATCTAAGCAAATTTCAAAGAATTGAAATCATGGAGAGTATGGATTTTGACCATAATGGAATCAAAATAGGAATACATAATAAAAAGATAACTAGAAAGTCCTCAAATCAGAATTTAAGCAACACACTTAGACAATCTATGGCACAAAAGATAAATCATAATGAAAATTAGATAATATTTTGAACTAAGTAATAATAAAAATCTATCTCAAAATTTTTCTGTCATATAATGCAGTTATTAGAACTTTAAATGCAAACATTGCAAAACGGAAAGGTTACAAATCAATTACCTAAGCTCCATCTTAATCTAGAAAAAATGCACCAAACGAACCCCAAAAAAGGGATGATGAAGAAGATATCTGACAGCATGTCAATGAAATTGATAAATGTAGTCTAATAGAGAAAAATCAACAAAAGTAAAAGATGGTTCTTTGAAAAGATTAACGAAATTAATAAACCTTCAGCAAAACTGATCAAGTAATAAAGAGAAAAAGAAAATTATTAATATAAGTAATGAAAAGGGAGACATCACTATATATTCCTACAGATATTGATAATAAGATAGATTGAACATTTTAGTCTAATAAATTTGAAAATTTATGTAAAATAGAAACGTTCCTGAAAAATACACTTAGATATTGAACTTATAATTAAAAGTCTTCCCACAGCCCTGATTGATACAATGATGAATTTTTTCAAACATTTAAGGAAGAAATAGTATCAATATTATACAAACTCTTCAGAGAATAGAAAAAGAGGAAACACTGCCTGAGGCCAGCAAATTTTGAAAAATACATTATAAGAAGGGAAATATACAGGCCAATCTCCCTCAAAAACATAGACACAAAAATCCTCAACAAAATATTAGCAAATACAATCCAACAATATATAAAAAGGATCAAGTGGGAATTATTCCAGGAATGCAAAACTGCCTAAGGATTCAAATATCAATCCATACAATGTACCTTGTAATAAAGGTGAAAAATTACATGATCATTACAAGAGATGCAGATAAAGTACCTTATAGCATTCAGTACACAGCATGATTTTATAAAAGGTACTCTCAGCAATCTAGGGACAGGAGAGAACTTTATTTTGATCATACACTTATAGCAAACATCATTGTTAATGGTGAAACACTGAATGATTTCTTCTGAGTTCAGAAACAAGACAAAAATGTCTACTATTACCCTTCTATTCAACATTGTCCTGGTGATCCTAGGTAGAGAAATAAGATAAGAAACAGAAACAATTGTATACAGAGTAGACTTCTGGTTTCCAGTTCAGCATATAAGGAGCTCAGAAGTTGCGTTCTAACAATAATTAAAAAGCTGAACAAACTGAAGAATCAACAACTCTTCTTAGGTCCATCAGAGAAGTAAGATCACATGGCAAATCACTCCTCCAAATATTGGAGAGAAAGACAGGTGAATACAGAGAACCACAAATTACTGGAGCAGAGGGGGCTGGCCCCGTGGCCGAGTGGTTAAGTTCGCGCGCTCCGCTGCAGGCAGCCCAGTGTTTCGTTGGTTCGAATCCTGGGCGCGGACATGGCACTGCTCATCAAACCACGCTGAGGCAGCGTCCCACATGCCACAACTAGAAGGATCCACAACGAAGAATATACAACTATGTACCGGGGGGCTTTGGGAAAAAAAAGAAAAAATAAAATCTTTAAAAAAAAAAAAAAATTACTGGAGCAGAAACTTCCATGGGAACCAGTGCCAATGTAGGAAAACTTAAACCATAATTGACAAACTACTGGAGGCTCACTGTGGACAACTCCAGGGAGACCCAATAATTGGAGGCCCCTACATGTTTTGTGAGTTTTACCTCCAGGTGGCTCTACTAGGTCCTCACAGCAAATATTGGAGAACAGTTCCCTTGTGCTTCCAGCCAGGGGAGAAGAAAAGGAACCATTTTGAAATACACCAGAGCATTCTGTTCTTCTTAACAAGGCCTGCCCTCAGGGGAAGCTGTTTTACCAGAGCCAAACATGGTAGGGTTTTAGCAGAACCTAACCTACCTGGGAAAGTGAAATATCCAACTTCAGCTTCCTCTAGTCTTCCACGTGGGAGAAGAAAAATATCTAACTCCAGCCCCCTCCAACTAAAGTGTCCCACCTAAGGGGGGCACTGGGAAGCACTGGTGAAGTTCACAGTCCAGGGGCAAAGGGTCACCAAAAGACTGAAGCCTAATCATAGGGCTAAGGAATGCTTTCCCTCCCCCTTCACCTCACCACTAAATTACAAAAGGCCTATTTACCACAGTTCCTTTTTTCCAGTACATCATGTGTGCCCTTCAACAAAAAAAATTACAAGGTATACTAAAAGGCAAAAAATACAGTTTGAAGAGACTGAACAAGCATCAGAATCAGTTAGGTATTCCAAGAATGTTGGAATGGTCAGACCAGGAATTTTTAAAAACTGTGATTAATATGCTAAGAGCTTTAACGAAAAGAGTAGACAACATGCAAGAATAGATAGATAATGTAAGCAGAGAAATGCAAATTCTAAGAAAGAATCTGAAAGAAATGCTAGAGATCAAAAACAGTGCAAAAGACATGAAGACTGCCTTTGATTGGCTCCTTAGTAGACTGGAAACATCTGAAGAAAGAATCTCTGAGTTTGAGGATACAACAATAGAAACTTCCAAAATTGAAAAGCAAAGACTAAAAAGACTCGAAGAAAAAAACCCAGAATATCCAAGAACTACGGGACAACAACAAAAGGTATAACGTATGTATAATGGGAATACCAGAAGGAGAATAAAGAGAGAAAGGAACAAAATCAATATTTGAAGCAATGATGACTGAGAACTTCTCATAATAATGTCAAACACCAAACCACAGATCCAAGAAGCTTAGAGAACACCAAGCAGGATAAACGCCAAGCAAACAAACAAACAAAACTAAACCTAGGCATGTAATATTCAAACTCCAGAAAATCAAAGATGAAAATATCTTGAAAGAAGCCAGAGGAAAAGAACTTACTTATATAGAGGAGCAAAGATAAGAATTACATCAACTTCTCCTCAGAAACTATGCAAGCAAGAAGGGAGTGGAGAGAAATATTTAAAGTTTTGAGAGAAAAAATCCACCAATCTAAAATTCTATACCTTGCAAAATGATCCTTCAAAAGTGAAGGAGAAAGAAAGACATTCTCGGGGAAAAAAAAAATTGAGGGAATGTGTTGCCAATAGACTTGCCCTGCAAGAATCGTAAAAAGAAGTTCTTCAAAGAGAAGGAAAATGATAAAGGTCAGAATCTAAGATCTACATAAAGAAAGGAAGAGCACTGGAGAATGAATAAGTGAAGGCAAAATAGAAACTTTTATTTTCTTATTCTTAATTGATCTAACAGATATGATTATTCAAAATAATATCAACAATGTATTTGATTATGTGAGTAGAGTATACGTATATATATACATATATATGTGTGTAAGTATATATGTATGCTTATGTATAAGTGAAATGTGGTGGGTCACATTAATTGATCTTTGAATGTTGAACAAGCCTTGCATACCAGAGACAAATACATACATAAAAGTATATATGTATGTTTATGTATAAGTGAAATGGATGACAGCAATGATACAAGGGATGGGAGGGAGAAACTAGAAATATTTTGTTATTATAAAGTACTTGCACTACCCATGAAGCAATATAGTGTTATTTGAAAGTAGACTTGGATTAGTCATAAATGTGTATTGCAAGCTCTAGAAAAAACACTAAACAAAGTAAAAAAAAAAATGAAAAAAGTATAACTGACACTATAATGGAGGAAAGAAATGGAATCATATAATATGTTCAATTCAAATCACACAAAAGGCAGAAAAAGTGTAGAAGACAAAAATAATAAAAAACAGGGACAATAAATAGAAGACAGTAACAAATATGGTAGATATTAATCCAACTATATAACAATCACCTTAAATGCAAATGGTCTTAAAAAAAAAGATAGAGATTTTCAGAGTTAATGAAACAACAAGACCCAACCATACGTTGTCTAAAAGAAACCCACCTTACATATAAAAACACATATATATTAAAAGTAAAGTGATAGAGAAAGACATACCATGGTAACACTAATTGAAAGAAAGCAAAGGAGTAGCTATATTATTTTAAGACACAGCAGACTTCAGAGAAAGGCAAGTTATCACGGATAAAGAGATACATTACATAATGATAAAGGGACCAACACTTCAGGAAGATATAACAATCTTTAATGTTTATGTGCCTAACAAAAAGCATCAAAATACATGAGGCAAAAACTGATAATACAAGGAGAAATAGATGAATCCACTATTACAGTCGGAGATTTCAACATCCCTCTATCAGCAGCAGAAAATCAGTAAGTATGTAGGTGAACTCAACCCCTCTATCATTCAACTGAATATAATGGACATCTATAGACTACTTCATCCAATAGCAGCAGATTAAACATTCTGTTCTTCTCCTGGGATTTCAATTGAGATTGCATTGGACCTAGATACCAGCAATGAACAAGTGGAATTTAAAATTAAAAACACAGCGCATTTACATTAGCACCACAAAAAATTAAATATTTAAGTATAAACCTAACACAATATGTATAAACTCTATAGGAAAACTACAAAACTCTGATTGAAAATATCAAAGAAGAACTAAATAAATATCAAAGAGATATTCCATGTTTTTGGAGATTTTTTTTTATCAGGTTGAGGAAGTTCCCCTCTATTCCAAGTTTGCTGAGAGTTTCTATCATGAATGAGTACTGGATTTTATCAAAACCTTTTCTGCATCTATTGATATGATTATGTGATTTTTCTTCTTTAGTTGTTAATGTGATGGATTACGTTACTTGATTTTTGAATGCTGAAACAGCCTTGCATACCTGGAATAAATCTCACTTGGTTATGGTGTATGATTCTTTTTATACATTGTTGGATTTGACTTACTAATATTTTGTTGAGAATTTTTGTATCTATATTCACGAGAGATATTGGTCTGTAGTTTTCTTCTCTTGTAATATCTTTGTCTAATTTCCATATTAGGGTAATGCTGGACCTATAGAATGAGTTAGGAAGTATTTCCTCCGCTTCTATCTTCTGGAAGAGATTGTAGAGAATTGAAATAATTGCTTCTGTAAATGTTTCATAGAATCCACCAGTGAACCCATCTGTGCTTGGTGTTTCTGTTTTGAAAGGTTATTAATTTTTTATTATACTTCATCAATAGGAATATGCCTATTCAGATGTTCTTTTTCTTCTTGTGTGAATTTCACCATCACTATACTCAAGGTCTTTCCAACAAGTGGTGCTAGAACAACTGGACATTCATATGTAAAAAAATGACTCTCGACATAGACATAGACCAAACCCCCTGAAGGTGTAACTCAAAGCAGATTATTGACCTACATGTAAAATGCAAACTATGAAACACCTAGAAGATAACATAGGAGAAAACCTAGATGACCTTGAATATAGCAAGGACTTTTTAGATCCAACACCAAAGGCACAATCCATGAAAGAAATAATTTCTAAACTGGACTTCATTAAAATTAAAAACATTTGCTTTGCAAAACACAATGTAAAGAGAATGATAAGAGAAGCCACAGACTGGGAAAAAATATTTGCAAAAGACTTATGTGATAAGGGACCTTTATCCAAAATATACAAAGAACTCAACACTCAACAATAAGAAAATGAATAACAATTAAAAAACAGGCAAAATACCTGAATAGACACCTTGCCAAAAAAGATACACAGATGGCAAGTAAGCCTATGAAAAGATGCTCAACATCATACGTTATTAGGGAATTGCAAATTAATATAATTGAGATACCACTACACACTTATTAGAATGGCCAAAATCCAATGCACCCCCATGTTCACTGTGGCATTATTTACAATAACCAAGACATGAAAGCAACCTAAGTGTCTAAGGATAAAGAACATGTGTTATATATATATATATACATTGGAATATTATTCAGCCATAGAAAGAAGGAAATCTCACCATATGCAAAAACATGGATGGACCTTGAAGGCATTATGCTAAGTAAAATAAGTCATACAGATAAAGACAAATATTCCATGATCTCACTTATATGTGGAATCTTAAAAACAAGTAGATAGAACTGAAAGATACAGAGAACAAATTGGTGGTTGCCAGAGGCAGGGGATGGGATGGGCAAAATGGGTGAATGGGGTCAAAGGTACAAACTTCCAGTTATATGAATAAGTCCTGGGGATGTAGTGTACCCAAATGTCCATCACCAGATGAACGGATAAACAAAATCTGGTACAGCACAGTAAATACAGTTAATACTACAATATTGTATATTTGAAAGTTAAGAGAGTAGATCCTAAAAGTTTTAACCATGTATGGTGACGAACACTAGCTAGACTTATTACAGTGATCATTTTGCAATATATACAAATATTGAATCATTATGTTGTACATCTGAAGCTCACATAATATTACATGTCAATCATACCTCAATCTAAAAGAAAAGAATAGCCAAAATCCAAACACTGACAACACCAAATGTTTGAGAGGATGTGGAGCCACAGGAACTCTCATTCATTGCCAGTGGGACTGCAAAATGATAAAGTTTTTTGGAAGATAGTTTGGTGGTTTCTTACAACACTAAACATACTCATAACACATGACCCAGTAATTGCACTCCTTGGTATTTACCCAAATGAACTGAAAACCTATGTCCACACAAAACCTGTACATGGATGTTTATAGCAGCTTTATTCATAATTGTCAAAACATGGAAGCAGCCAAGATGTCCTTGAGTAGAGTGGATAAATAAACTGTGGTACATCTAGAAAATGGAATATTATTCAGTGCCAAAAAGAAATGAGATCTTAAACCGTGAAAAGACATGGAGGAAACTTAAATGCATGTTACTAAGTGAAAGAAGCCAGTCGGAAAAGGCTATATACTTTATGATTCCAATTATATGATATTCTGGAAGAGGAAAAACTATGGAGACAGTAAAAAATCAGTAGTTGCCAGGGGTTATGGGGGAGGGGGAGATGAATAGACAGAGCACAGAAAATTCTTAGGGCAGTGAAAGTATTCTGTATAAAGCTACAATGGTGGATTGATGTCATAATACATTTGTCAACTGGAATGTACAACATCAAGAATGAATCCTAATGTAAACTGTGGACTCTGGACGATGAGGGTCAATGCAGGTCCACAGATTTAAGAAAGTACCACTCTGGTGTGAGATATTGATAGCGGGGGAAGTTGTGTGTATAAGGACAGGGATATAAGAATTTTCTGCACTTTTTGCTCAATTTTGCTGTGAATCTAAAACTGTTCTAAAAAATAAATTTTGTCAGCTAAAAAGAGTACATATAGTAAACAATAAGAAATAAAATTCATTATTCAAGACTGATTGATAGTATAACTGGAAGTTATACAATTGATAACCTAAATGGAAAAAAATTTTAAGCCTAAAATAAACTATTAGAATTTATACGTATATTTAGTAAGATCTCTGGATATGAGGTTTCTATAAAAACATATTTCCCCATACATGCAAAAAATAGAAAATAAATTATTAAAAAACAATAAACTTACAAAATGTATAAGATTTCTATACACATACCTAGGAAAAAAACCCTAAAAAATACTACTAAAATAAATTTTTTAAAAAATAAATAAATCGACGGATATATTGCACCTAGGCATTGCAAGCCACAATATTTTTAAGATGTAAATTATCCCCAAATTGAAGTATAGATACACAGCAATCCCAATTAAAATCCCAGCTATTTCTTTTACAGGAATAAACAAGTAAGTCTAAAATTTATATGCAAACATAAAGGACCATGAAGAGTCAAGACCATTTTGAATAAGAGCAAAATTAAAAGACTACACTACCATAGGATTTTATTACAAATCTACAGTTATTAAATAGTGTGCTTTGGTACAAAGATAACCCATAGACACAGAATGCTACACGGCAACAAAAGAGAACAAACTACTACTTGCAATGAGTATAAATCTCTGAGACATTATGTTGGGTGAAAAAAGCCCAACAAAGAAAGTATATGCTTTATAATTTCATTCATATGAAGCTCAAGAACAGTCAAAATTAATCTATGGTGATGAGAGAATAGTGATTATCTTTCAGAGGTTATGATAGGGAAAGAGAATGAGGGAGCATTCTGGGATACTGGAAATGTTCCATACCTTACTGTGGATGGTGGTTACATGAGTGTATAGTTATATAAAAATTTATCAAGTGGTACACTTAAGATTGTACATTTTACCATATGTATCTTGTACTTTAATGCAAAAATTGTAAAATAAAGAATAATTACTCTATGTTCAGGCTAATTCACATGGAATATACGTTACATTGTGAAATGAAATGAGTAACATACTGTAAAGTTAATTCCACATGTTGAGGTGAAATGTTTAACCTACGAGGTCTCCATAGATTACGCCAGAGATGAACACAACTACAACTTAAGCCAGAAGGAAGTCATCTGACATTTGGCTATGGAAAGGTCAGCTTCCTCAGAAGAGAAACAGAATAAAATTATAAGATCCAAGAGTGTCTGAAAAATGCATGTATCTTTGTTTTGGTCCAAAAGAAGGGACAAATTGTCTAGCTCCTGCAGCTAGAAGTAAGATGACACTTTCCATGTGACCATTATGAGAAGACAAGAGGTTGCAGAAGTAGGAATGAAGGAATTCAGGAAAGGTACAAAGTTTCTCCAACTTTTGATTTCAAGTTCTCCAAATAGTGACCCTTAGAATAAAGTCTAAATTCCTTAAAAGTGGCTTAAAAGGTCTTCCATGTTCTGGAACCCACTTACTCTCCACCTGTTTTTACCACTCTCCACTCTTTTCCTTCTACCGTACTCCACACTGAAATTCTTTCAGTTCCCACAAAACACCGAATGATACCTGCTAAATTGTCTCTTGCTTGTGACCTTCACACGCTCTTCACCCTGCCTGAAACATTTCACTGCTCTTTTTATGAATTAACTCCTATTCATTCAGTCACAATTTGAAAGCCATTTCTTCAGGAACGCCTTCAATAGACTATTGGAATCTTATAGTACTTAAATCATCACTTTCATCATATTTTATTATTATTACTTCACCATCAATCCTCTCAATCAGACTATAAGCTCCATGAGGCCAAGAAATATATCTATCCTGTTCACTAGCATTTCCTTAGCGTCTGGCATAGTCATTGGAACATAGTAGACGCTAAACAAAAATATGTAGAATCAATGAAAATGAATGAAAGATGAGAGGATTTTGGGTGCAGTAAATCTTACTGGGATCCTCAGGACAAGCAAATACTACATTGTACACTTAATTTTAATACTTATTTTATATAATAATAAAAAAGGTTTATTTTCTGTAATTATGTACCTTTTGTTCAGTCATCGATTTCAGTTCTTTTTTAATATATCAGCATTCCTCGGCTATGCTTAGGGTGCCCAAGAAAATATTTTAAAAGGATTCATAGATCTCCAGTGTCCAGTGTACTGGTAATAGTAAAGATCCGAGTAAGAAAACCGTGGGGGAAGATGAAATTTAAGGTGGCAGATCCAGGACACTCTATAAACCCATCCACTCCAACAGGAAATTCCCTTGTCGAGTTCTGCTCCCAACCCTAGAATTTTATGTAGTTTTTCTTAAAAATTGAATGCTGGCCTTTATATGAAAAAGTGACCTACAGATGAATGAGCGTCAACTTGTAAGTTTAAAGCAGTTAAAGCCATTAGTCTTTAGAAGAATCATTTCTCTCACAGCAAGGGCAGTAAATTAAGTAATCATCAGCATTTTGAAAACTTCTGCCTAAACACAAATTCTTTTTTATCATTTTTAACCTTGCCTTATTTTCAACATTTACATTTTGAGTGAAAGGAAATAAAAGCTAAAATTATGCTTTTGAAAAGGAAAAAACTTGTACCCACAGAAAACAAAGTTAAAACCTAAATACGCTGTCCTTTCTTACTACTTTGAGAGGAACAGGAACAATGAAAGCAAATTCTCAACTAGGTATTGTTCTGTGAAAAGTCCAAACACTGACCAGATCTCTTGATTGCACAGAGCACAAAGGCTCTTTCAACAGCTCCACACAGAGCTTAAAGACGAACTTCATGTGCCTCTCTATCTTCTATTCAAATTAAGCAATAATTAGTGGTGTCAGAGGGAATCCAGCTATGAACTAAACTGGAAGCTGATAATGATAGATGTCTTATAAGTTTTGGCCCTACTGTGAGCATCAAATGTGGGTACTTAATTTCTTACAATTAAATAGCAAGTCAAGGTCATCAACAATATAGTTGTGAAAATCAATCAGTTCTCACTATTCAAAGATTATGTTTGTCTTTTGGTGTGAATGAAATTTGCAACTAGTAGATAAATAAGTTCTAGAGATCTAATGCACAGCATAGTGATTCTAGTCAACAATACTGTATTATGAACTTCAAAGTTGCTAAGAAACTGGATCTTAATTGTTCTCATCACACACAAAAATTTATTTTTATGTGACATGATAGAGGTGTTAGCTTATGCTATGGTGGTAATCACGTTGCAATATATAAATATATCAAATCAACGTGTTGTAAACCTTAAAGTTACACAATGCTATATGTCAATATATCCCATTTAAAAAAAGAAAAGATGAGAAAATATATAAACATAGGCCAGAGATTGAGCTGAAGTGAGGGAGACAATTACCACCAAGATGGGCATAAAATACTCTTAAGAATGCCTGAAGCCTAAGCTGATATGTGGCATGGGTAAACAAACAAAAATAATGAAGTCACTCTAAAAGTGTACACTTTGAAAGCAAAGAGACAATGTCTCAGAGTGCAAGTTCTGTAATCATTAGCTATAGCTGCAAACAAAAGTGTAATGTTTAAAGAAGAGAGCTGCACACCGTATAAACTGTCACAAGATGACAGTATCTGCAACTGTACAATCTTTGGAGTAGTTACATTTGCCAGGCAACATAGTGCTTTTTACACATGAAATTCTATTTTACATACAGGTGCTTGAAATAAACAGGTATTACCCTTACTGTAATAAATCAGCCTTGTGACTCACCACAGGAAGAAAAACTTTGGGAACATCCTATGATCAGATCAATGATGCATTAAGATCAAAGTGCAGAGAAAAATTCTTAGGTCTTTCTTGAGTTTGATATAAAAGTCTTGAATGGCAAAATAATTAGTTGCTGAGAGAGAAGATTCCATGGTCTGGGTGACAGTTCCACACCTAGAAAAATCTACCACTTCAATCAGTTGCTAACTTTTTAACAAATATCACAATCTCAAAATTCACAAAAGTCTTGACAAGTTATCCATTAACAGGTGATTTTCCTCCCTCACATTCACCTACCTTAGTCTTTGTAAGATGTTCTCAAAATCCAAAACTTAAACATTTGCAGGAAAACTAAGCATTTCGATGATCAAGGGGTTTGTTTCAAATGGATTCCATAAAAGGTAAAAACAGTAATAAAATAATAGTAACAATGATGGTGATGAGCTCTAAACTTTAAAAGAGTCTCCAAGAAGAGCTGAAATGACTAAAAGCAGCCTTGATTTCATTCTAATTTGTAGTCTCCCAAGGACCCATACAGTTCTCCAAGATACAATTTCTTCTGGATCACAATACTGAGCCCTATAAATCACTCCCACACCTTCCTGACCAAAGCAAAATTTCCAAGAGTAATCACTTTCATCTTACTTATAGTCTCAATTGTACTTAGAAAGGGCAAGTATTCTTTGCCTCCTGTTTTAAACTTTTGTGAGAAACTATTATGAGCCATTGAATAGGATCCTTGATATACCTTCAAGTAAGCCTTTTGTCAAATATGGAGGAAGGTATGATCCCTGAGCACCTGGGAGTTTGTATATTTATTTCCTTAAAGTCTCTAATTAACCTCCACTGGGCACTTGGCATTTCCAGTAATTGCAGAATATCAGAACAGAATTGCAGGCCTAAGAGACTTTAACCATCTTTAAACTGGAACTGTTCCTCAGTCTTTCTTTGCCTTTCATAACCTTAGTCAGTTATTTTCTAGGATGCTTTTCAATTTGGGTTGTCTAATGCATCTCCATTATTAGATTCAGGTTATGCATTGTTGGTAGGAATACCAAGGAAATCATATTGTGAGTTCAGTGCATGTTATCAGGAGTTACATGATGTTGACTTATTGTACTACTGATTTAATTACTTGCTTAAGATGGTGTCTGCCACGTTCTTCCACTGTAAAGTTACTATTTTACCTGTAAATGAAAAGTACCTTGTGAGGAGATACTTTGAGACTATGTAAATATCATATTTCCTATCAAAATTTTTGGCTGCTAATTTTAGCATCCAATGATGACTTTTGCTTGAAACAATTGTTACTGTGATGGTTGCCAAACGGTGTTTTACTGATTCCATCATTCCTTCTACATTTACTAGTTGGAACTACACTGTAAGAAAGAGCTTTCTCTCCTCCACAATTTACTCATTTTTTCATTTATTTATGTCAACATGAACTTACGTCAGGATTTTTATTTTATTCTATGAATTATAATTCATTATTTATTAGTACATATATAATTATTTATCATTATAATATTTATTATGTAATATATAAAATATATCATGTAATTTATATGATATATACTTATAAACATAAACTCATTTATAATATATATTTATATAATATATAAATATAATAATTTATAAAGAAATAGATTATTTGAAGCAAAAAGAATATCAATGTATTATAGGATTTATAAAATAAGTAGAATTAAAATGTATGACAACAACAGGATAAAATCTGGAAGGAGATAAATGGAAGTATATTGTAAGATTCTTGTATTACAGTATGAAGTAGTAGGATATCTCTTGAAGGTGGACTATAAGTTAAAAATGTACTATTAAACTCTAAAGCAATCACTAATACAATGTAATGGAAGGTCATAACTCATAAGCCAACAATGAAAAATGGAATTATAAAACAATCAATCGAAAGAAGGAAGTAAAAAAGGAGAAAAGCAACAAATAATGGATGGTGCATATAGAAAACAAATAGCAATTAAAAGGTAAAGACTATCCCAGTAGATAAAAAAGCAAAACCCAATTATAAGCTGTCAATAAGAAACCCACTTAAAATGTAAAAAATATACACAAATAGATTAAAAAATGGAAAAATATATACCATGATAAGACTAAGTTGCTATATTAATAAAGACAAAATAGAGTTTAAAGCAAAGACCATTAGACTGGGATAAGCAGGGTCATTTCATAATGAGAAAGGATATGATATGATATGAATACGAGATGAAAATCATAAATGCTTTTGTGTCTACTAACAGAACTTCAAAATATATAGAGCATGAACTGATAGAACTGCAAGAAAAAACAGACAAATTCACAATTGTAGGCAGAGATTTCAACACCCCTTTCTCAATAACTGATCGTTGTACCTCTTCAGTAATTGATAATTGCATCTCTTCAAAGGTTTAAGGGCCATCTTTATATTTGATTTTTTAATTGTCTATCCATGTCTTTTGTTCCTTGTTCTATCAGATTTTTGGCCTATTTTCCCCTCAAATTTCCAGAGTTCTTTACATATGAGACATGTTAGCCCTTTATCTTTGATATAAATGCAAATATTTTCTCCCAGTTTGTCAGTTGTCTTTTGGATTCACTTATGGTCTTTTTTGACATGTAAATATTTTTACATATTCAAATCTAGAACACTTTTCTTTTATGACCTCTGCATGTTAAGTCGTAGTTATAAAACCTTTCCTTACACCAAGGTTCAAGAGGAATTCATCTGTTTTCTTATAGCAATATATTTCAATTTTCTAACCCTTAAATCCCTGGTCTATTTCGAGTTTATCCTTTTGTATGGTATTAAGTACAGAACTGTTGTCCCAGCACCATATATTAAACAGTCCATCTAAGCTCCAGTGATTTGAAATGCTAGCTTATCATATACTAAACTTTTTGTATATACTTGGGTTTATTTATGGACTTTCAGTTCTGTTTCACTGGTCTGTTTACTTATTTGCCATTACTATAATGTTTTAATTATAGAGGCTTTATAGTTTGTTTTAATGTCTAGTAAGTCTACTTCCCTACACAAACCCTTGTAGTTTTTAAGTTTATTCCTGGTTATTCTTGCATATTTGTTTATCTATATGAACTTTAGTATCAACTTATCTAGTTCCATTATAAAAGCCTCTAGCATTTCTCCATAAGGTACACATTTTAAGACTAAAGTATATATATTTTATCATGTTAAGAAATAATCCATAATATATGATAAGAGTTTGATACTAAGAATATATAAAGAACATCTACAACTCAACAACAAAAAGACAAACAAGCCAATTTAAAACTGGGGAAAGGACCTGAAGAAACATTTCTCCAAAGAAGATCTACGAATGGCCCATAAGCATATGAAAAGATGTTCAACTTCATTAGTTATTAGGTAAATGCAAATCAAAGCCACAATGAGATATCACTTCACACTAGGATGGCTATAATTTTTAAAAAAAGAAAATAAGTATTTGCAAGGATGTGGAGAAATTAGAACCCTCGGGCACTGCTAGTGGAAAGGTAAATTGGCATAGCCACTGTGTAGAACAGTTTGGCAGATCCTCAAAACGCTAAACATGGAATTACCATGTGACCCAACAATTATATTCCTAGGTAAATACCCAAAAGAATTGAAAACAAAGACTCAAACAGATACTTGTACGCAAATGTTCATCACAGCACTATTCACCATAGCCACGAGGTAGAAACAACAACAACCCAAGTATCCATCAACAGATTAAGGTGAATGGATAAACAAAACATGATACACACATACACACATTGGAATATATACAACGGACTATTATGCAGACATAAAAAGGAACGAAGTTCTGAAACATGCTACAACATGGACAAACCTTGAAAACATTATTCTAGGTGAAATAAGTCATGCACAAAAGGACAAAAATTGTATAATTCCGCTTAGATGAAATATCTAGGACAGGTAAATTCAAAGAGACAGAAAGTAGATTAAAGGTTAGCAGAGGATGGAAGGAAGAGAGAATGGTGAGTTATTGCTTAATGGTTACAGAGTTTCTGTTTGGGGTGATGAAAAAGTTTTGGGAATAGACAGTGGTGATGGTTTACAAAACTGTGAATGTAATTAATACCACTGAATTGTATACTTAAAAATGGTGAAAATGGCAAATTTTATTTTGCACATATTTGACCACAATAAAAATAAAAAGAATCCATCAGTTTCTATTTCCTTGAGTTTTTTTTTTTATCAAAAATGGGTATTAAATTGTGTTGAAAGCTTTTTCAGAATCTATACATATAATATCATTATTTTTTTCCTTATATCCATTAATATAGTGTATTCTATTGAGGAAATTCCTAATATTGAACTAAGCTAGCATTCCATAACTCCCATTTGGACATGGCATAATCTGTTTTTAATGTAACATTTGATTATATTTGCTAATATTTTATTTTGTGTTTTTCCATCAATATTTATAAATATTGAAATTGGTCTGTAATTTACTTTTATGGTATAATCTTTATCAGTCTATGTATAATATTCCATTTACTTCACAAAAAATCATGACGTTTTCCTCCATTTTCAATGATCTGGAACGATTCATGAAGCATTGGAACTCTCTGGTTTTTGAAGATTTGATAGCAATTCCTTGTGAAACCTAAAATGCATAGTGCATTTTGTAGGGTATGTCCTTGCTAACTTTATTTCTTCTATGGCAATCAGTCTCTTTAAGTTTTCTATCTTTAATAAGGCCAATTTCAGTAATTTTTATTTTCCTAGAAAATTATCCATATCATTTAGGTTTTCAAATTAATTTGCAAACAAATCTGAAAAGTGGCATCTTTTGACTTTTATAATTTCCTCTAGATTATTTACCCTCATCACTCGATATTTTATGTCTTTATACTTTTACCTTTTTCTTGATTAATTTAACTAGTGGTCTGTATTCCTTATTAATTATTTTCAGTGATATTTTTATTTATTAATTAGGTCAACCATTTTCTAATTCTCTACCTCATTAACGTCTGCTTTTATGTTTATTATTTCTTCCCTTGTGCTTTCCTTTGGTTTATTTGTTGGTGTTTTTTCTAGCTGTTGCTTTTTTTTTTTCAGCTTAGAATTTAACTCATTTCTTTTCTGGTTTGTTTTTTAAAGATTGGCACCTGAGCTAACAACTGTTGCCAATCGTCTTCTTTTTTTTTTTTCTTCTCCTCAAAGCCCCCCAGTACATAGTTGTATATTCTAGTTGTGAGTGCGTCTGGTGGTGCTATGTGGGACACTACCTCAGCATAGCCTGATGAGCACTGCCATGTCAGCGCCTGGGATCCGAACCAGCGAAACCCCAGCCGCGGAAGCGGAGCACGTGAACCTAACTACTCGGCCACAGGCTGTCCCCATAACTCATTTATTTTCATTCTTTTATTTTTACTGATAAAATGAATTATATTGATAAAATTTAATTTTCCTCTGATGACCATCTTAAATGTGTTCCATAGATTTCAGAATGTAGTGTTTTCTTTATAATTATTTTTTTAAATTCTGTAACTTGCAGATTGTATTTCCCCTTTTGACCAAGAGCTGTCTAAAACAAGTTTTTCTTTTTTAATTTCCAGGTGTAACGGCCACTGCTTTTAACTTTCTAAGTGATCTAAGTTTCTTTATTTCACTCACTTAAGATCACAAATCTCTCTCGTAAAGATAACATAAATTATAAACTATATAAATACCCTTCTAGGTCAGGATAAACTTTAAGAACATAGAAACCAAAGAAAGGGGAGAAAGTTAGTCATCTATACACTTCACAAATAATAAATCCATTAATAATTAGTACTTCTGAACACTTTGAGCTTCTCTACTACAAAATCCCCATACTACACTGAATTTGACCACCTAACCAAAATATGAACTGTATAAATAAACTATCTCAAAACAGAATATAAAGTGTATATATTACTACTGTATCATTAGGATTTAAAGCTTATTCTCTATTTATTAAAGCAATTTCACAATCATTAGCAAAATATGTAATTTGGTCATTATTTTAAACCAACTAGTATTTTATACAGAAATCGTTTTAGATGGAGGAAAATAGATAATCTGATTTTAAACCTTGATGGTAATTATTTCTAGAGAATATTATCACAAGATATAAATCAAAAATGTCTTTAATAAGTGAAATACATCAGACCAAACTAAGTTCCCATACACATTCAGAAGAATTTGTAGGAGCTTTGTATTACTTCCTATCCTCTGAGGTCATTTTCAATCTCTCCACTGTGTAACTTCCTCCAACACAGTGTTATTTTGAGCAGCAAAGCCCCTAAAGAAGATGCTGGCCATGAGATATACAAAAATGGCACTCATAACTTAATGATCAAATGCCTTCTTATGGTTTAAGTCAAAATGTTACTTGCAAATGTTAGACAGATGTACTGGATTATACTTTCCCATCAAGAATTAAAAGGGCAAGCTTTCTGATTATGAAGCCATATCAAAACTAGCTTGCAAATTTCCCTCCCCCAATTACCAGTTAAATGAGAAAAACTAATTAAACATCAGCAAAACAATTCACCAATAGCAACCAAGCAAGAAAAGCAAGATAACTAAGTGTAATAAACCTTAAAATCTGGCAACCAAGGAAAGAAACAGAGATGACGTCACTGAGTCAACAAAAGGCTAAGAATTGACGATACTATTTCCAAACCTGGAGAGAAGCAAACTGAATGAGTTTTGTTATCTTTTTCATCTTCAGCCTGAAATGTAGTACAAAAGGAAACTAGGAAGCAATAGATAAAATAAGAAAAGTGAAAAAGACAGCCATTTCTGTCTGACAGATGTTAAGACAGAACAAATTTCTAGGTCGACAACAAATTTTTAGAGAATGAACCAAAAAGTATTCTCCTGAATGAACAGTCAATCCTGACCCCATTTCCAATTAGGTGGATTGAACTAGGACATAAGGCAAGTCATGAAATCTCAGAAAAGACAGCTCACTCCCAAAATAAAAGCTACATATTCCCTCAGCTGAGTTCTCCCCACTTCCATCCCACTATCTTCTCACTCCTGAGAAATAATTTTCTCAGACTTCCAAAGAAAATAAAGCAAAGAACCAACAAAGGGGAAATATATACAAAATCCTGGAGAGAAGAAAGCATGACCAATAATATTATGTTAAGGAAAGATGTCATTCACATACGAAGATGAAAGGCCTGTAAACTCAACTGTAATGGAACCTTGGGAATACTACACCCCTAAGCCCTACTTGGGCTTGGGAGGGAAGCTTCTCAAAAATGAAATTCAACCAACTAAGAGAGAAAGGTAAATAGAGTAAGAAAAAGAGAAGCTGGGGCAAAAGAACGAGTAGTGATGACCACATTTATATATTTATACAATAAACATTAAACAATTATGGGAATTAGGTTACAAACAGAATGTAAATGCTATAAACCTAGAAAATGCAAAAGTAGTAAAATAACTAACAAAAAATCAGAAGTGGGTGGTAGAGATTTGGGAGAAATTGTAAGAGTATATAATACCTTATCATTCTAAGAAGAAAGCTAACTATTTCTTTTAAAAAGAAAACATAATGAGAAAACCCCTTAATTTTTCATAATGCCTCCTCTCCCCTCGTTTTAAACCTTAAGGGGAATCTTTTAGCAAATATTATCTCTAATGCTGAAAATAAACATTTATTTGGTATTCAGCAACTCCTTTAGTTCTACTTCAGTTTTTTTTCCATCTATTAGAATTAAGTAAAAATAAAACATACCCATTTCTATTTACAATAGAATCTATAATATGACCTCATTTTTATAAAAGTCTTTCCATCTGTCCATTCAACTATCTGCCACCCACTTACTCATCTATTTATATAAATGTATAAGAACTATATCTATCTAATATGAATTATAATAATTTCTAGGTGGTGATATTAATTTTTCTATTTTTACTTTCATATTTTCTGCATTTATTTCTTCAAAAGAACATATTTTTAATAAAAACAATAGAATTATTTTTCTTTAAAAACAAACTGAAGCAAATATGCCAAGAGATTAACCACGTTTAATTCTGAGTGGTAAGACTACAAATGATTATTCTCTTCTTTGCACTTTCCTGAATTTCTTTAATTTTAAAACAACAACAACAATGAGATTAAAGGGGCTGCCTTCATTATGCTGCCCAAAACTGAGTTAATCCTCAGCATGCAGAATGATACTTCAAAGGTCATAACTACACTTTTTTATTATTAAGTATTTTTAGACAACTAACTCATGGAAAATAGGCAAAATCTTGACTAAGTCATTGCCCCTAGATCAATTTATTAGACCTTTCAGCTTTTAGTGACAAATTACTAGCCCCTATTGTTCTGACAGGGAACTGTAAGAGTGTAATGATACACTATGCAAGGGGCATTGGAACGCTATACTTCTTATTTTTAAAATCTGCCTATCACTTCAGAAAAGTGATAAGGAAAAGAAAGAGAAGACAAACACAGAGTGGCACAATCTTGAAAATTCTAGAATCTAAGTAATGAGTACATGAGAGTTCATTTATACTCTTTTTTTTTTGTAGAATTAGAATTTTTTAATAATACATTTTCTCACATCCCCTTTATATATTACATAAAGTAAGGATTCTCTGCAATTCATAAATTCATCTTTAGAACAAAACACCTCTTCCTTGGAGAGTTAAGCCAGTTGGTCATTAACATTTTGTTGTGAATTATTTTAATCAAATAAGTAGATCTTTTCCTCTTATCACCTAAGATCACTTGTACAAAGGGCCTATTTGATGAGGGAAGAGGAGGCAAGGGCAATTTTAGAGATTGAGACATTTCAGCAAGGGCAGCCAGACCATAATTAGGGTACGGGGAGGGGTGGCAATGTATACAAGGACACCAAATATGTATTTTGCTTTCTTTGAAAATTTGTCTAGTTTTTTGTTATCACTTGAAATCATTTTATGCACTGTCTTGGCTTTCCTCACAGCAGACAGTAAATACCCTCTTAGATACTGTCTTACAAATGGTAAAAAATATAAATGGATTCATATTCTATTTCATGCTTATTGGTAGTCTTCTGGTAGACTTTTGTTATCTTTCTACCCATAGTGATAATAATAACTAACGGTTATTGAGTACTTGATGGGATAGCACTCAATACTATACAATGAAATAAATGCTTTAAATGCAAGAATTCCGCTAATATTTACAAGTCGTTGGGATGGGGAGAGAGAAGTTAAGAAACTTTCCCAAAGTCAGATACCTAATCTGCGGTAGAAATGGGATTCCAACTCAGGCAGTCTGAGTCTAGAACCTGCGCTCTTAACCACTAAGTTGATGTTTACCAAACTTATTTCTACTATTTTCTGTAAATGTCACTCAAAATTCTGTCTGAGAGGACACAAAAATATGAATCCTCAGATTTGAAAAAATATGAGTAAGTCTTCCCTCAGCAAAGTTACAGACACTGCCAGAGAGACAGCAAGATTAAATCAAAAGAACTAAGCTAGAATTGTAGCTCGGTAATAGACTCTGTTGTCTGGCAATCCAAAAGCCACTCACAATCTTCTTTTCTTTTACCTGCTTTCCACTAGAGAGGCTGGTAAAGGAAAACATTTGCTTTACTAGTGTCCTTTACACCTAGGGTCATTGGCCATATGACCTAGTTTGTAGGCCTAGTTCATTGATCTAGAACACAGGTCAATGAGACATAAGAGGAAGCCTGCTATAGGGCTTCTGGGAAAGATTTTCTTACCTTGATTTAAAAAAAAAGGTACTTTGCCATGCACTATGCACTATCCTCTGCTCCCTCTTTTAGAATGTGGGGCTACAATGGCCACCTTATAATGATGAAGGGAAGGCCAGAAGAATTTCAGGGATGCAGCTCAAGCCCTGACATTGCTAACCTCCAGTACCAGTACTAGAAACTACTTACATCTGGATTTCTTATTATGTGTGAAAAGTAAACACTGATTTCTCTAAGCTAAGGTGGTTGGAAATTTCGTTTGGTTAGTTTTGTTTTGTTATTGATACTTGCCGCCTAAAGCATTCCTAACTGATGTAAGTTTCAACACTTAATAGTTATGAAGCATAACTGAGCCTCAATTTCCTCATTTGCTGCAAAAACTCAATAAGGCAATATTTGAGAAACGTTCAGTTTTTACACAGAGTGGGCTGCGTAGTAAAAGATAGTTTAAGTTGAGCCATAAAGTCCATCATGTCTAGCATCAAAGAACACTTTAGTAGGAGAAGATAAATGTTAATTACTGTCACCACAGAATCCTAGTCCTAAGGCAAAGCACTTAGGGGTGTGGGAGGACTACGTGCCATGGACTGAACTGTGTCCCCCCAAAAGTTGATATGTTGAAGTCCTAATTCCCAATGTGACGGTGTTTAGAGATTGGATCTTTGGGAGTGAATTAGGTTTAGATGGGGTCATAAAGTGGGGACCTTAGGATGGGATTAGTGTCCTTAAAAGAAGAGACACCAGAGAACATGCTCACTCACTCTCTCTGCCACGTAAGGATGCAGGGAGAAGGTGGACATCTGCAAGCCAAGAAGAGGGCTCTCATCAGGAACTGAATTGGCTAGCATCTCAATCTTGGACTTCCCATCCTCCAGAACTGTAAGAAATAAATCCTATTATTTAAGTCATCTAGTCTGGCATCTTCCATAAATACTTAACAAAAACTGAATCCTCTTCTTAGGCTACCTACCTTCCATTCACCTCTCAGCATAGAGCGGTAACTGCCTCAAAGGATTCAAATCTTCTTTGGATTAGGAGTGAAGAAAGAAATACCACATTCATTTATTTTCCTTTCCTCCTTTGCTGGAAGAAGGGAAATGTGGAACCTCACTTTATAGCCAGTTTTCTTTATAGCTTACTATATTGCATCATAGTTAGTCCCACGGGGTTTGGATTTATTTTACATAGTTTCAACCTAGATTCTGCCAATTATTAACTCTATGGCCTTGATTAAGTCAACTTTATCATTCGCAAAGTAAGAATAACAGTATCTATATCTACTAAATAAAATCTTGCATAAAAAGCACTTAGTTAATGCCTGGTGTGACAGAAAGTACCTGATTAACATCACAGCTGAAAAAAAACATCAATGATGGGATCAATGATGAGTGGTCAAGTCAAACTTTACCCAAATCTTATGAAATTTTGAGTCACCTCACCTCAACCATTTAAGAGGAATGATGGGTTCACTTCTTTTTCTTCTACTGTTTAGCTTAGCTTATTTTCAAAACAGCAAAGAATGAAAAAAATTTCAAAACAAAGAAAATATGCCATTTATTCCAGAGACCTTCCATTTAAATAAAATATTCCAAGTGAAATATAATTATTACCTACCTGAGAGTTTTCAAGTTAAAAACACATGTTTCAAATACTTCAACAAGACATAATTGCCTAATGAGTTTATTATCCTATAAACACTACAATAATTATGACCTATGGTACACACATAAAACAATACAATCTACTTTCTTCCCACAAATACACACTCTATCTGATCAAAACTATATAGTAGAAGATATTACTAAGAGCTCATAGCTTACATGCCAAGCTTTCTAACAGGCCTTAACTTGCAACTGCAAATGGTCGGTGAAGTCTCCTCTTCCAGGTAAAAACTAAATCAAGCACAGAGACTGGGGGCCCCAAGCAACAATACCAAGTTTACAGTTTTGGGGGAAAAAAGGAGATGAGGTAGATAACCTAGATGGTGAAAGAATACCTGAGGGTGAAATAATGTTAAACAAACAACTTGGACATGGATGAAGATAAAAATTACACAGCACTTTATCAATAAGGGTTCAAGTCCTAAGTGACGCAAATTTGTGTATATTACCAAATGAGGCTAGAATTCAGGCCTAAATCTGATCGCGTAAAGAAAATTAAGATGGTTCCACAAACAGAAACCCAAACAGAAAATACTAGTCGACTGAGACTTCACATTCTTATTCTTCTGTGTACAGATTTGAAGGGTAAACGATGACTCAATCCTATGGAGGGAAAGAAAGCATGGAAAAACTAACGTGAACTGAGTCAAAACCCTATATGAATATCTTTTTCTTTCCCTCAGAAGTTGTGTCTCCAATGAGAGTGCAGGACTCCCAATTCTTACACCAGAATGCTGTCATTTCTATATTACCATTCTTTCTCTATAAAAGATTTAATTTATTTCAGTAACAATGAAAATGTCCTGCTATTAAAATACCACAGTTGACACACCCTAAATGTCACAAAGGGAATTAGAGAAAAACAAGTCCAAAGGACAAAAACTGGATACTGTAAACTGAGATTTAAAGTCATTCAAAACTTGTTTAGATTATTTCAAACTTTTATGTGACTTTATTTTAATTTAATTTATACAAAGCAAAATAATCTAATAAATTTTGAGAATTTTAGGGCAAATCAGTAATCTCCCCAGTTTTCACATTATCTTTTAAAAATAATATTATGTAATGCCTTACTTGTATGTGATTATTTCTGAAGAGTTTGGCTATTATAGCTATATTCCTCATATGCTAAATATTACAGCATGTATTTGAAATTTGTCTTCATAATTACAATGTTGCTTACTAAATATCTTTATTAGGTGTTCCCTGCCTAACTGCAAAAATATGCCTTGGGCTCCTCAGAGAATCAGATAAAAAGTTACATTTTTAAAATAACAGTATTTTAAATAAGATATGCTATGTCCATAGGCTGAAAGTTGCTTACAAATTGCACAGTTTACGTATCATGCAACAAAAGACATTCAAAACCTAATTTAACATTTTTATATGATATTGTTTTTGAAAAACAATCTTTTCTTAATTTATGTAATGTATTAGTTTAGTTAATACATAATTTATGCATTATAGACTCATTAGTAGTAATGAAATTCTATACTGATGAGGCATACTAACTCTTGAAAAACCTACATTCTGATGCCATATTCAGATTTTTCTTAAGGTAAATTACATCAGAAAAGGATGAAGACAATTTTAAAATGACCCTAAGCTTCAGTTCATCCATGTTGTTTGAAGACATTATTTTTGAATGTTAAAGCAAACAACAAAACCTATCAAGAAGGAGAAGTGACTTGATTAAAAAAAAGTAGTGTCCTTTATAATGCTTGACTCCAGTAATCTTATGGCCACACTACAGATATGTGTCTATATTTTAAGTGTCTCTGTAAGCGTTAGAGAATTCTTTGAGATGTCAGTTTTGTCAAAAATGCAGATAAAGTAATTTTGATGCCAAAAATGGTATCAAATTAGTTTTCCCCACAAAAATTTTGGATTTGATCCTTGATTTATCAAAAACAGAGACCTTTACGGAAGGAGAAGCACTCAAATCGGTTAGGCCACCAAAATGCTAAAATAAAATGAAAGTTATGATACTTTATTTGAGCTGATTTTTTTATAGGAACCGCATGTATGACTTTCACTTTCTAGAAAGTGGTTTTCTCTTGAACACACATCAGAACCATTCATCATAATATAATTGCAAGTTGTCAGTCAGGGCCGCACCCTTCGCTTTGTGGCAAACCGCCAACACATCTGTCAGAAGCACTCATACGCTTCCGTGTGTTATTGTAATCCTCTACAAAGAGAACAAGCCCATTCACCGATTTCACATTTTCCAAAGGAAACAATGACTTGCTTAAAACCCAATCCAAATGAAACTGTTGTGTTTCCCTATAGACCATGAGCTACTTTCCCACCAAGTGACTGATCACACCAGTAGTTAAAGGGAATCATTTATCTTGTACACAGTTGATTTCTTTATGTACTAGAAATGCATTTTTGAAAACAAGAAGGGGTGTCTATATTGTATGGTTATGTATGTAAATATACAACATGCATATATTCATAACCGTTTATATTAAAAAATGAAATACACTATTTCAATAAATCCCTTTTCCTTAACTATCCTCCTCGTGTCAAACAAACACTACATATCGACAGAAACCAAACCTTTTATTAATAAGAAGAAAATGTGCTCTGGTATTATAGCAGGTCAGTTCAATTATTATTGGTATAAATTATCCCTACAATCGGAGAGAATCAACTCTCAACAGAGTAGCACAGTGGAAAGAGGATAAAAGTCCTTGCGGCTACCACCAAGCAAGAGTTAAAAAAAAGAGAATTCTCTTATTCACAGTATGTCTGACCTTGCAAAGAAGTTTCCAAGTATCAGGAGAAGGAAAGTCTAAAAACTGTAACATAGAATAAACCTCTTGTAAAAAGATTAGATCCAAGGTGCCAAATGTTCACAAGTCATAACTCTTCAAATTGTTTTCGGTTGTATATATGTGTTCCATCGCAATCTCGTCTGCATGCTCTCCAGGTAACAGCAGAACTACTACGTTAAAGAATGTTTTTTTATGTTTACTTTTCTGCAGAGTTGAATGAAAAGCACATGGCTTACTGGTTATGAGTATCCCTTTCCCACAAAACAGAGCAATCTTCTCTCATAGACACAGATATTTATATTTATATATATTAAATACATTTATATTGATATTGACATATGTGATTTTTCCTGCTGTGTTTCTCAGAAACAAAATTAAAGTTTTCGGAAAAGATGGAAGTGATGGAAACAAAAACTCAAAACACAGTACACTTTATCAGTTCTTAGTCATCAATAAAATACGTATTTAATAGATCAAATACATATTTTATAGTTACCGTAGGTGGTAAGTATACCAAACACACAGATTTCATATTAATATCTGTTAATATCACACTTAAATCAGACAACTGAATTTCAATACTTTATCTTATTTAACCTACATTTAATGTGTTACTTAATGGTATCAAGTAGGTGATGATAACAAACCAATATTACAAAAGATTCAGAGGGTGACTTTCTTAAGGTCATACAACACAAAAATTCCTATTTCCAAATTCAAAAAAATTCATGGTATTATCATGCGTATTTTCACTGAATGATATGCACACCCAAATATAAACACTAACATATATATGTTCTCTTATATGTATATCTATACACCCTAATACTAAAAAGGAGACTAAAGATGTGGGAAATACAGGGCATACACTAAGGCACAGTAGTTGCAAGAAAAAATTAATTTAGGATGCCTTATCCCATGAATCTCAACTAATAATTTTAGAGGCAATGCTTTCATACATTCATTTCACAATAAAATACACAGTCATGAAACCCAAATAAAATGCCTCACATCTATCTCTTCAATTAAGTGAAAAGATATAATTTTAAGTAACTTTCTCATTGAGTTTGATAAAAGGGAAATAAATATATGCATTTGATAAAATGATGATAAAACCATGCCTCCAGTCTTTATTGGGAAGAAAATGTACAGATATTCATTTGATTTACTTCACACCAACACACTGACAGATTTTCTAGAATCAAGTCAATGTTTATTTTTAAAAAATGTGTACAAGTTTAACTACTGGAACATTACATATGAAATTATTTGTGAAGTGGAGATTAATACAAGATTTTCACGAATATGGAAAATAACACTATCAAATTGATCAGCTATAACTATTCTTTGACAGTCTTATTTTAAAATGGCTACTCTCCTAGATGTTAGTTTTCTAGGACAAAAAGCTCCTGATATTCTCATTTCAATGCAAAAATATGTTTTCTTTGTCAAAATTCATCACGGATATGTTCATTTACTTAGATACTGTTTTCAATTCATTGCTTCAGTGTAGTAATATTTTCAGAAAGGAGAAACTGTGAGAAGTCAAAGCAACAAATGCAACTCACCAAAAACTATCATCTCTAGGCATCATCAAACTTATGCAAAGCTAGATAAAAAGTTTGAATCTGTAATATTAACCTGGAATTAAACAGCAGAAGTTGTTTTAAGATAAATATAAGTTATTTGCTTTATGACAAAATCTAATTCTTAAAAGTAATATATAGGTGCCGGCCCGGTGGCGCAGCAGTTAAGTGGGCACGTTCTGCTTTGGCGGCCCGGGTTTCGCCGGTTCGGATCCCGGGTACGGACATGGCACCGCTTGGCAGGCCATGCTGTGGTAGGCATCCCACATATAAAGTAGAGGAAGATGGGCACGGAGGTTAGGTCAGGGCCAGTCTTCCTCAGCAAAAAGAGGAAGATTGGCAGCAGTTAGCTCAGGGCTAATCTTCCTCAAAAAAAAAAAAGTAATGTATATAATTAATCTCTGAACACCTCATATATTTATATGATGTGGAAACTATTACAGCTAAAGACCACAAGGTAAGAGTATCACTAACTCTCTTACAAAACAAATTAGCAGTTAGAAAAGCACATTTTAGTAATAAGAACTTTTGATGCTGAGTAGTTTTTTAAGTCTACTTGTTAGTTTTTAAAATATAAATAATTCATTACTGTCGAATTCCTTTTTATTATTTCTTAGCAAAAAAAATTTGTTACTTTGCTTTTATTATTAATAGCAAAAAAATGTGAATTTGGGGGTTATTTAAAGAAAAATCAGACTAAATAATGATTGTCAAAAAATGGGTACACCCACAAAAACTATACATTTTGATAACTCATTATTACTTTATCGGGTATGAAAAATAAGGGTATTTTTAAGCTACCTTCCTAAAATTAATCCTCTCACTACTTGAAGTCTGATTATACGCAAACACATATATTTGACTAATATTTTGCCAAAATAACAATACAACTCTTTAAAGCAACTTTATTAAAAATAGTGGAATCGAAACTTATTTGATGTTTTATTAGCATATACTTATACACAGAGAGAGAGAGAGAAGCCTATGATAGATATATGTATCTTTATATATGACTTTGCTAAGGGTCAACACCAAATGTAAAAATGAAAACTTCTACTTCAATACCACTCAGTTCATATCAAGTGAATGGCAGTATCCAAACCAAATTTCAGGTAGCAGATGACTCAAATGATATTCTTGCAAGAAACAGGCAATTTTTATTATCTATAAACAATTCATAAACAAGAAAATGTGTCAACTTAGTTTTTAAAAATACATTTAATTAAAAATACTAAAATATATACATAACATTAAAAACATTGTATGGAATTCTTGAATGATTTTATAACAATTCTATTGTGCAATAGAAGTGCCCAAAATAATTGTGCTTAAAAGGTGAAATAATTAATTATTCCAAATAGGATATCTCTAGATAGTTTATCAAAAGATGATTTTCTTTAAATCGTGATTTACCAAAAGGTTCATAAACACACACATACATAAACACACAAGACTAACATAAGAAGACCCTTTCTAAAAATACTAAGAAATAATTTTTGTGACTTTAATTTTATCTCAATTAAAGTTGTCAAAATTTATTTAAAATCTTCTTTTATTTTGATTTTATGCTGTTAAGCACTACGTAACATGAGAAACCCTCTCAAGTAAATGACATAAGCGAACCTGTATCTGTAACAAGAATGATTATATTTGCCATATTTTCTAGTATTATTTTGTTATGCCAAAAAAGAAACTTCATTCAATGGTAATAATGTTCTATAATTTCATTAACTTAAGAAAAAAAAAGTTCTCCAAATCCATATAATTCTCCTTTAAACAGCTATGGTTTAAAATAACTAACATATCTGCAACATCTTGAAAGATAAGATTTGCTGAAAAATATAAAAGATGACCAAGTTCAGATCATTACTATGCACGGTTTCTAATGCTGATATTTAAATAATGTGCTTACACTTAATAATGAGATGGAATACTTTTTTCTTCTTAGGCAAATATTTAACAAAAAAGAAGTGTTCTTTTAAACCCTAAAATGTTAACTCCAATTACCTAAGACTACAGATACCCTTTCTCTCAACTCTACCAAATTGCCTTTGACATCTATTGTGGTAGAGAACTAGGTGTTCATGCTAATCAAATAATCTAATTAACAGAGTTACTATATTTATAGTTCATGGGTTATTAATTTTCACAGAGTATAGGTTATTTGCTACTGAACATAATTTAGTTTTTATTGCTTCAGGAATTATTTCATAATTTGCAAATGTCATTGTCAAATCAATAGGCAAAAACATCTGCTAAGAGTATTCTGGCAGAATACAAATAAAACTAGTTTTAACTATATCTAGATATACAAATATTTTCAAACTTACACACTTCAAAGAAGATGTTTTGATTCTCCTCCACTCTTTATTCTATACTCTCCTCCTCACTCATGCTTATATTATAGAACTTACTATTTTATATTAGTACAACTCTTCATACTCACTCGCCTAAGGGATATTCATTGATCACCTCCTATGTCTCAGGCAACATGCCAGGTTCTAGAGAGAAAAAAGTGAATTAAACAAATAAGGTGCCCACCCGGTTGAGCTTCGGGTTAGTAAGAAACACAGGCACAGACTGCAGTGTGTTGGAAGTGCTGTGGCAGGGGAAGTGCAGTTGGCTGTGGAAGGCCTTGTGTGTCGAGTCTGCGCCCACGGCCATATCAAAGCTACCACTGCCACTTCTCTTGTGAGCCTCTTCAGGTCAAAGTGTATTTTACTCCAATTTTTGCCCCATGTGCCTATCACTATGCTCATTTAATTTGTTGAATATTTTTACTTATTTTTCAGTAATGATGAAATACACGTCCTAAACTCTAAACACTTTCTTACCTCTTCCTATTTATAACCATTATCACATATCTAATGTACATAAAGAAGTACACAGCACATACTTCAATTCTAAATTATATTATAAATTATAATTTGCTATATGAAACAGACAATTTAGAGGCTTGTTTGAAAGTATAGGTGCAGTCAAGTGAAGGTAACTGGACCATAAATAAACCAGACATTCCGGTTTTCTTTCATTAAATATGAGAAACAAAATAAATTCCATTAAAATCTCCTTTAACTGGACTACAACTAAAATAACACTAATTGACCAGATTTTTTTTTACATTAAACTGATAAAAAAAGAATAATCATTAAAAATAATTGTTTAAATGTAAACAAAGATAACAGATTAGTGGTTACCAGGGGCAAGGGGTTGGGGGGGTGGGCACAAAGGGTGAAGTGGTGCACCTACAACGTGACTGACAAACAATAATATAGAAGTGAAATTTCACAAGGTTGTAAACTATCCTAATCTCAATAAAAAGTTTAAAAAAATGATAATTGTTTAAGAAGAAATTTAAAAATAAAAAATGTCCAGGGTGTTCTTCAACTTTCCAGTGCCTGGCACTGTACCTGGCACACAACAGGAGTTCAATAAATGTTTGTCAATGAATGAATGCATGAATGAGCAATCTACCCAGTTTCCTATACATGCCATCATGGTGCATCATATAATGAGCATCAAGACTCAGGGATACCCCTGAGATGTTGCCTGATCTTCAATCAATTAAAATTCATTCAATTAGATTACCTATGCTGATCTACTATGGCAGGAAAATTACACAAATTTTTGTAAACATTTTCAATAGCTATGGAAACAAACGAGTTTTCTGATGGATGTTCAATAAATATGCATTTGCTTGTATTTTCCATTCTTTGATTTTTCCCAAGTAACCAAAATTTCAGTGTAGAACAGTAACATTATAAATCAATTTCTGTTATATGCCTTAAATGTGCTATTCCAAGATAAAAGTCTCACAAATTTAAGAAACAGAGCTTCTTGAAATATAGCTTAATATTATAGGTTTTGGGTTTTTTTTTTAAGTAAAATGAACTTCCAGTCATTGTTTTATTTAGTGCTTGCGAAGAGGATTTCCTTCTCTAACAAAAGAATGCTTGTACAGACTTCTAGTGTCCACTGTAATTTTCAGAATAAGGCACTAGATAAACGCATCTCAACATGTACTGGGATCAGTGCACTTTAGCCTTGTGGCTAAGCAATGACAACAACAAAAATCTGATGACATTTTATGAACTGTCAGTGACTTCTCAACGGGCGCACCTGACAGCAAGCACTTGCTAGTATCTATCAAGGACAAGAATACTCCAGGATAATGTTATGAACCAAACTGCAGGTCAAACTGCCTTAACTAAGATATTCCTCTCTCTAATATGATGATCAATATGTTCAATGAGGCATTTATGGGCCACATGATTTGTTACATAGAGGGCCATCTTATTAAAAAAAAATGCTAGCAGGTACATTCTGAGAAATTACAAAATGCTTTTTATCATTGTCATTCTATTTCCTATGCTTTGTCCTTATTTCCCATCTTTCAATTATTGCAACCTCATGCTCATGTTTGATATAAAGAATACAAGTGAAAGATATTAATATCTTAAATAGTGGCAGCAGAAATTTGGGTGTCTATTCTATCATTTTCTGTATGTTTGACTTATTTCACAATTTACATTTTTTTAAATTAAACTTCAATCAAGCCAAAAAACAGAGATGGGATAGATGAAGTAAGAATAGCAAATATTGATAATTTTTGAAGCTAAATGATGGGTACACAAGGGCTCATTATATTCTTAATTTTCTGTGATTTTGAAAATTTTCTATAATAAAAGTATTTTGTTTACAAAAAATTGATTGTTATAAAAAATACAAGAAAAGAAAAATAAAAATCTGACAGATTTTCAAGCAACATGAAAATAGAAATATACTTTCTTGTTGCTATTGTTGATGTGATTATGTAGATGAATCTATGAAACGTAAACCTGTTATTCTGGTAAAATAAATCACTCAAGAGAAAAAGATTAAAGTATTTGACGAAGTATTTGGAGACAAAGGGACATGCTATAGTGTGCTATACCATCTCTTTTAATCTCTCCTCCTTAAATATCCTGTCTCTCTCTTCCTCTCACTCTCTCTTTCCTACTCACACACACACAAATGCCTGCTCCTCCTAAACTGACTATTCCTGTCCTAAAAGAACCACCTCACACCTTGAAGACAAATTAACAATGGTCAAATAAAGCATAGGCCGATGAGTAATGCAGTCCTAATCAGATGACCTCGTAATGCAAGTTAGCTCAAATAAAAAGCCTCCTCACACCCAGCTACTCCACCTGGACACCATGCTCATCATGTTGAATGGCAACATGGAAGAATAGAAAGAACACAGAAGTAGGTACCAAATGACCTAAATTTTTACTTCAGCTTTCCATTTACTACCTATTCAATACATTAGCCAGTAACTTCCTCACTTTTAGAATAGAGCAAGAATAATATTTGCCCTCCTTCCCACTCAAAATTTTTATGAGATTCAAATAATATATGTGAAAACCCTTTGCAAACTGTAAACTACTATGTACAATTAGAGTGTTATTAACCTAACATACTAAGACAGAGAATTCTTGGTGCATCCATTTATATAAAACAAAGACATTACACATTTGACCCCAGACATAGAACCTTCGTAGGATCTCAGATACTGTCAGAGGGTCCCCATTGATTCCAAAATAGTGAGCAGTGAAGAAGAAACATGTATTGCAAATGAAATTTAAAATGTCCTGAAGCTCTTGTACATTGAATCTGTATAAAAAAGAGGAGAGAAACTGAGCCAAGCTTCCCAGCAATACTGTCTCCCACCTTCATATATACCCTTCAGGCATCATGCTGTCTTTCATTCTTTAAGGTTACACTGGTTATTCATTAACCTGATTTTACCTGGAAAATATTCAGGAGAGGGAGTAGAGAAAAGGTGGAAGTATAGTGAAATCTCCCAAGGGTCTAACATTCCCTGGGAATAGCCCTGATTCAGAAGATTGTCTTCTCAACACACCCAATTTCTTCTATTAACATGTGTGAATTTATAAAATTATCCTACTATGGATCAACTACTTCAATTCAATTTCTGTCCACAAGGCCTGGTGCACCTGCTCTTTTGACTTGTTTTTTAGTCCCATTTTTGCCATTTCCAACCTCATAACGGGATGGTTTGTTGGCTTTGTTTGTTTGTTTGTTTGGGTATTAGATCTACTATTAGAAAAATTAGTTGTCA
>NC_091836.1:85026619-85091619 GCF_037783145.1 Equus przewalskii
TACTATTCATTATTCCACTTAGTGAGCAACTCCTATTAGTCACCTGTAGGTTTTCCTATAAGCAGTACTTTGGCCACCAATAAAAATATGAATATTTCTATAAATAGAATGTCCATATTTAGTAAATGGGGTTCACTTCCGTCAGAGCTTTGGGGAAAGAAATGAAGGGTAGTATGGAATCAATAGTTTTTTCGGCAAGCAATTTGTAAACTTCCTGTCATTTTTCTATAGATTGCTACATATATGAAGAGTTGCACTGTCTGGTAAATACAAGATGTTGTGTTTTCTTTTTTCTAGCTCAACAAGCAATATCCTGCTCAATGGCATGAATAAATAAATAAATAAATAAATGGATGGATGGAAGGACGGACAATGGATAAGTGAAATAATAAATAAACAAGCAACAAATCTATCTTCTAAAATATACCATTAGTTTTTGGCTTTGTTTTTTAAGTAAGTAGGCTATTCTTAATTCTAATGACTCCAGCATAAAGGTGTTACTTAAACTGAATTCCTTACCATTATGTGTGACCTACATATATCACAAAGCTAAAAAGATAAAGGCAGAATCTTGTCAATAAACAAAGATTTTTTGATGTTACCTTCTGAGGTAAATTAATGGCTAACTGGACACTATTGTGAGGCACGTGGGATAAACGACTTTAAAATATCAGTTGGGAGAATTATAACACATATGGGATTTTGTGTATTTGTTGGTATTAATGCAATAAACATGAACTGTAAATTATTACAATTTAAACCTATTAGTCTTTTTGCCTTTATGAAAATGGAAGGATTAACAATGAAGAATACGCTCAGACGATAATATTGGGGATGCTTCTTTACCACATGGTCCATGACCTTATCGTCCAGGCCGCATTTCTTTCTGGCATTAATGCATTTGTTAGTCCCAGAAGGCTTAAACTACAGATGTTTAACATCCTGCTTATGGACAGATCATCTGGAATACGAAGTGAGAAATCTATACTACTTATTAGTATATATTATGAGTGTAACAGAGATTTAATAGCCCATTCAAACAAGATTAGTGAAACCATAGCTCAGGAAAAAAAGTATCATCTTAACAGAGATATGCTTTCAAACCTGCAGGGGTAAAAAAAGAAGAAGTGAAAGCATATTTCAGCTGGAATATGTTTTAGGACATCAAAAGAACTTGTCACTAATTAATGTTGTTTATATAGTAGCATAAGAAACATTAATTATAGCCTTCAATGTAAACTTAAAACCTTTTTCTGGAAAGGCGATTTATAAGTAAGGTGGTAATCTGGCTCTTTGGAAGGCTTATCTACAACACACTGAAAGTGATCATAAATCATGTTAATGTCTAGGATCCAAAGAAAAGTGAGGTGATAGTGGGAAAAGATTGAGTTCTCCTAACCCCTAGATCCAATCATTTCTAAAAAATAAGGGGAAAAAGAGAAAAAAGAAAGCAGTGGTCAACTAGACCTTTGTTGGTATCCCCTAAAATGTAATCTCTAAGCTGAAGAATGGCAGCTGGCAGAACAGCTGGTGAATAGGATTAATGTCAGAAGAAAGAAATAAAACTCAACATATGTCCAAGCCTGCGGTGCTGGGACTGAGCATGATTATACCCCGACGGATAGGCAGAATACAGCTGGAAAGTGCCACTGTGCCATGCTTCTCTACCCCACAAGGTCATTGCTAAGAAGTACAGCTAATGTCTGAACAGCAAATTTAACTTTCACTGAGCAATTCAGTAATGGGGAAAGAGAGAGGGAACCCAGATTTTTAAACCCACCCATGCACTGAATAGTTTAACCCTCAGTGCTTGGTTTTCTGTAACACAAAGCAAACCAGAAGACAGATCAGCATCGAACCTAACAGATTGCACTAAAGTAAATATAATTTTTAAATCATTTAAACCGCTTAATCTCATCTCAATCACATCAAATATGTTACAGCAAATATATTTCCATCTTTCATTTAGAGTTTAAAGAGGCACAAAGGAGAAAAAAATCTAATTAAATGTAACAGTAGATATGGTTTTGTAAATTGTCAATGCTTTTCAAAGTTAATATTTTAGTTACTTCATCACAATCAGCCAAAATATTTCAAAGAAGATGTTTTTAATAGCACAACCATCATGTTCTCAAACGGAAAATGAGAAAGTTATATCTTCCTGACCTATTCCCATGTTGTTGTTGGCCAGCTTTTAGCTTTTTGTAATAGTAGATGAGAGACACGGGAATTTAACTGCTGGAACTAGTTACAGTGATAAACAGTAACCACGTGGACATTACTGATGAGAAAAGGCTTTATTTATAGAAACTTAGGCAGAATAAATTCTATCCAATTGTTTCCTTATTTAACAACTACTGCAAACATTTAAAAAAGAGATCAGTAATCATTAGTAAGAGAGTATTGCCCTACTTATTTCTGCCCTTGCTTTCTCTCAGATGCCTGAGCTCACTTGAGCTCAACGATCAGATTATCAGAGGCAACAAATCACCTTCCCACCTAAAAACAGCTAGCACTCTCTACATTCTTTTGCCAATACATCCTTAAGTGGGGGGTGGAAGTAGGGTTAGGGGGAGAAGGAGAATTTTATGACAAAGGAGAAGAATAGAGTTGTGACTCTTACAGGCCTCAGGGCACAGTTCCACAGCCTCAGAGGAAATCCTGTGAAAATCCAACCAACAATCTACCCAAGTAGCCACTCTCTGAAGAAGCTACAGTTTATTTTTACATCTGGAGTTGGTAAGGAGGCCATCATGGTGAGAGATGGCCAGGCCCTAGATCTCCCATGCTAGCACTGTTCCGCAGCTGTCAAAAACCCGCAATCAAATGTAAACATCACTAATTTGCTTCATTTTTTTCTCTTTTACATATAAACTAACTACTAGCTTATAATGCATTATAGCAGCCTCAATAAAAAAAAAAAAGCTCTAGAAATTAGAAAACAAAACTTTAGGGGTCTTAGGCAAGCATACTAATAGCCTGAAATTCAAAAGGGCGATCAATCTGATTTTCATTCTTAAATGATTCTTGAATAAGCATGGTCAAATTACGAGACAGGCTTCTTCCCAGGCAGGATACTCTTTGGGCCTTTCAAATAACACTTAAGACAATCTATCAGGATAGAAAAATTGTAGTATGTTCAATGTTTTTGTCCAGAAATTATTATTTTTCAAATACCTGATCTTCATTTTGTGTATATGACAGGTTTTACTTAGATCTAGGAATAAGTGACAACTTCCAATGCCTGTGGGCATTTGGACATCTTTATTTTATTTATAAATTTTCACTCACACTTTAAAAGTCTCCCTCGTATTTGGAAATCTTAAAATGTTAATCTGGTATAGTTTATAGCTCTAGGAAATCTTAAATTGTCCTACATTAAATGTTTAACTCAAAGGAAACCTAGTCATTTATGGAAACTCAAATGCTAGAAAAGCCTGTATATAACCCAAATAAATATTTAAATAGAGTTGCCAATTTTAATGCTGTTATAATGGCTACTACCATTTTTTAAAATTCCAAGATTGCATGCTTTGAGGTTGAATGGCATTCAACATTTTTTAGAACCTTTAAACGCTGAAAAAAGTGTTTTTATTTACCGTTACAGAATATGGAAAGAAGCCCACATAGCTTATTAATGTCTTCTGAATTGTTTAAGAGGATTTTAAGATATGAGTTAAAAGAATTTCATAATCTTAATTTCAATTTCTCCTTTTCATTTAATAGTAGACATTCATTAGGACCCACACACTGTAATAAATTATAATAATTTCAAACAAGAATTAAATTACTAGGTACCTAGTGAAAGAGCCATTTTTTCTTAGGTACCCTGTAATCTAACTGTCAGATTTAAAATCTATTCCCAATCAACTCTTCACAACATTCACATTTATTCATCTATGTTAAATTAATAAAAGGTGTGAATAATACTGACAAAATTGATCATTATTGTTCATGTAGATTTAGAAAATTATAAGGTAATCTAAAATGTAAAAGGAATTGAGAGAAACTATTAAGGTTCTTATAAATAAATTCATCCTATGCTATTTTTTCAAATCAAGACTGAAACTTCTATGAGACTTATTTAAATTGACTATACAAGCTATTTGATAAATTGTACATTTTTAGAACATAAACCATTTTCATTATTTTTGACAAATATCAGTACAAAGACTCTACTATAGCATTAGGGTTCAACAAATACTTTAGAAAGCTATGCCAAAATGATGTTGGAAAGTAAAACCTAATAGTCATCTGAGACAGTTTATAGCCAATGCAGTTTGATGAAGAAAAGACACAACCACAAGGGAACGTCAAAAAGAGATAGCCCTCCCAGAAATTAATACCGTCACTTTCATTTTCCTCTAGAGAAAGCCATGTAGGTATAATTCTTACCCAGACTACCAAAGTTAAATACAATTCTATTGACTAACATCCCAAAACAGAACTCCCTTTATAGAACAAGTTTGCACACTTACTATATTTCCTACATCTAACCTTGCTGACCCTCTCCTCTTTAACAAACATCCCTGAAGATAAAGTAAAGCGTGTCAACATCTGTTCCCATTCACACCGATTTTAATTTACCAAAAGAGCTCTGCTATTTTCAGAGCCGACTCCAGAGCACAATGACAGATTTAGGGCCTTTACTGGGGTTGCATTTCTAGTGTGTCAGCATTTCCTACCCTCCAAGAGTAGATTCCAGGGGGTTACAACAAAGGAATAGCTGAAATTCAACTTCATATTAGAGATTTTTCCCACCCTTACTTATTTCATCATAACTTAAACTACCAACATGCTGTCCGATTGAGTGGGGCATCACTGGTGCTGCAAGGGAACTGGACTAAAATTATCTAGTCCTGGGGCAAAGATGAAGGTTCTTCAGGCCTTCCTGTGGGGTTCTACATACATAATTACCTCTTCCAGAACTTTATATCGCAGTTCTAGAAGAAGTGAAATTTAATAACCATAATATAATAATTTTATAACTCTTTACATTTGTAAAGTACTATAATGTTTTTAAAATATTTCCACATACTTAATTTCTGTTTTATAATTTTATCATAAGTACTGAGTTTTAAGTCACAAATATTCTTTCCAGTTTAAGTGTTCCATAGTTGTATTTTTTATACCATGCTTTATTCAGATATTTTTAATGTATGTAAAGAAAGTCACCCTCAAACCATTGCAGTTTCCCTGGATAATTCAGTTTTTAAGACACAATATGAAGAGCAACTTGGAGGAACAATGCACAAGTTGTGTTGTAATCAAATAACAACTAAGACATGAGCAGCTGAGCAGAAGGAAGATGGGCAACGGAATGCCGTGCAGCAATCAGCACTGTTGACTAATCAGAATTTGAGACACTAGAAGGTAATAAGGGTATTATAAAGAATGGCTTATTGAAGGAGCAGCTGTTTATGTGTAGCTCACTGTTTAAATGAGTTCCACTAGATTGCCATGGTATGTTTTGGTGAAAATGTTTAACTCCTTTTAAAATGATCATTACAGAAGAAACAGCAAGTACCAAGTGGCAAGTTTGGAGATATCAAAGCACCAACTAAGATTTAACAGCTTTAGAATAGTTATCTGGGTGTCTGGAAATTGTAGAAAATGCCAATTCCAATGGCCTTTTAAGTCAAAAGTACTTAGGTACTCATTCTTCTCTTAAAAAGCTTAGAAGTTAGCTCTATGCCACCATCATTACTGGGTTGCTATGGGTACAAAGATGAGGTTGTGATATAATGGGGGGCTCTTCAGAGGATGACAAAAAGAAAAAGCAGAGAAAAAATACCCATCAGGACAGCTGCAAATCAGAGAATGTCTTCGAATTTAGACATTTGTCCATCCTCTCAATAAGCAGAGGGGATAAGATCCTGAATTAAATTTCAAAATAAAGCTTTTTAATGCTTTTGGCTAAAATATAGTACTAATCCATTCTCCTATCCTGACTTAGAAAAATAAATAATTTTTAAAGCAGAGGAGAGAGAATGCAAAATAACATTTAATTCACTAATGATATTTTCACAAAGCAATTATCATCTTATTCAAAACTATTTGTCATACAGTTGCATTGGCTTTGCAACTGGATCAGTATACAAGGTTTTGTCTCCTTTACTTTCGCCCAAGAAGCAACTGTCTATTTTTCCTTCTGCCCCAGCAAAAAAAAAAAAAAAATCCACAAATTACAAGATAAAGGCCCTGAATAATACTTCAAAGAATTTATCATAATAAAGTATTACGAATACTTCATTTTGACAAGTGTTCGATAATATTTTAAAGCGTCAGCAGGCAGGAGAAACTCTGCTATCTTTTGTAACAGTTCACATGTCAAACTGGCAAAGTGCCCACAGTGAAGGCAGAAAAAAAAATCTATTTAATGTCTGCCCCACAAGGCGACATGAGGTTTGATTGGCAGAAAGCAGAGAGTGGCTTTTGATCATGTGTCCTAACAAGCAGTTCCAGCTCCTGTCTTTTCAGCTGATGGGCTCCACATTACCCATTCAAACAGAAGTGACAGACCACTGCACTACTCCCGGCTCTAGTCACACGCAGTGGGAGCTATGCTGGAGACAGAGTCACTGATTAAATATATCACTTTTTCAAGACAAGCAGGTTGTCTGAATCAAAGTTGGACAGAATAGACTCAACATTATTAAAAGGGGATATAAAACTGGGATTGAGTGATGTTCGGCCAGTTTGCACAGCCTCAGGGATTCCCAGGCTGACAGGGGGAATAAGGAACAGCAGAACTCATAAAACAGGGTCAAAAATTAGCTGTGACACCTTGGCTATTTTCCCATCACTTCAGGACCACTGGGTTTCAAAATTCTAGGGTCTCTTTCTACCTTTTTTACTTTCGTTTTTTAAAATGAATTCAGTAGAGGAAGAAAAACACATAAAAGCATGATTACCGCAGTTTTTCAATTATAGTCTTAAAGGGAATAAAGTACTGGATGCAAACCCTTTGCATCTCATTTTAAAATATACTAATACAGGTTTTTCTAACTAGGACTCTTATTTTAGAATTTTACTGCATTTTTTGGTTTGATATTATAGTGTAACTTTAAAATCCAGGAATCTAATCATGGAAATTGTACAGTTTAATGTTTTCTAAGTGTCCCAACTACCAAACGGCTACCCAAGTACCAGTTATCATATTTAACCATCCTATATTCTTTGCTATAGCATGTATATCACTTAAAGCTTCTACTTTAAATATACTTAGAGACATAGACATTTATTCTACACATTTAAAATGTATAGAAATGTTCAAGACAAATTCTTCATTGTCTAAATTTTATGTGACTTTAGAATTATTGAACATAGCATCTGATAATCTTTGGTACATTATCAGCTTCCTATGTAAGCACATAAATAAAATATAAAGTTGTTTTTTATTTGAGAAGGTAGAAATAAATATTCAAAGAAGTCGAAAAGAAAATAACTCTCTGGCTGTAGAAACTAAAGAAATAGACCAAAATATAAGCAATCATCTGAAACAAATCAGTTGAAACCAAAATACATAATGAAATAAATGGTATATTTAGATGTTATCTTAAAACAGGCCTTCCACAAAATTTTAATTTCTTCTCAAGTACATAATAAAAAAATTATTATTATTTTTTTTAGTAGCTCTCTGCAGCTATTCCTTGAAACACTTGTGTTCTCTTTATTAGTTTTGGCATCACTGTAAACATTTAGTAGCAACTTGCTTGTTAGGTATTTAAGTTGTGATGAAAAGATTAATACTCCTACCAAGATGAAAATCGAGTTTTAATAGAGGGGAGTAAGGAATTAACAGTAGCCATGAAATACAACACTGAACTAATTGGGAACAGAGGACAGAGATTGACATTTGCTAGAAGATGGTAAAATTTCAAAGAAATGATTGGTGCTAAATCTGTGAAAAGTAACATCTTGTTTTATTATGTTACTTATTTTGTTAAATTACTTTAAATTTCAAAGTTAATTTAATACTTACTAGCATATATTGGTTAAAGGCTTATCTTAGAAGAATCTTAATACAAATCATATTTGATTTGTGTTCCACACACATATCACTTAGAGAATATGCTGTCTCTAATTGATAAATAATTCCATATTAATCAAATATGCATTTTACTGCATGAAACAAAAAGTTACATGTCATCTGGCTTCTGCACTTCATGTCTTTAAAGGTCTTTGAGGATGATGAAGATCATGATAATGATAAATTTTATCCAAAGTTGTCACAGACACAACCAAGCAATTATTTAGAAATCTGGTTGTTTTTTTAAAAATGTGAGAAAATTATCTTGAAGAGGATAATTTGATTTCCTATGTAAGCCCAGATAAAAAAACAAGAAAAAATCTTTATTGGCAGTTGCTTTCCAAAACCTGAAATACAGTAAAATGGCATTTCATTTTTTCCCTTCAGAAATGGATTGTATTTAACCATCTTTTTTTTATATCATTCCCACCACCACTATCATCACCCTGTGCCTTTTTATTAAAGACTGGTAGGAAAAAGGATAGGAAATTGCAACAATGAGTAGTGAATTACAATAGGTAGGAGCAGACGAAATCTGCATATGTTTTGCCAGTGAAAACACATTAGACTAAGTAAACCTGATGCACTCCAAAATATATTTTTCTTTTCCGGTAAAAAACGACTGCGTATTACCCATGCCTTACCAGACAGGTCTTTTACATTCTATGCCAGGAAAGGCCAAAGAAAGGGAAAAAAATCCACAAAATATTTTGCAACACCATAAAAAAGAATACTTTCTTTCAAAAAAATCCAAAATAATTAATTATTTTAGCCACTATATTATTGCTTACAGTAATACACAGCAATAACATTTACATTGATTGAATTCTGTTTCCTTAATGTGAAATTTGTTTGGGGTTAATTAGCACGGCTGAGGAATAAGCTTAATAATTTTATGTTGTTTACACTGGAGGCAGTTTTCCACGAGCACTGCTCAGGGAGGAAGTGACATCTTCTAATTTCAGACAAAACATGGAGGTGAGGGCAGCTGCTCACTGTGGGCTCGCAAGCCAGGCCCTGTCTCCTTTAGCAAGCCTCCTCACTACTTGGGGTGTCTAATGGCAACAATACAAAGTTGTTCAAATTATTTCTCAGGCATGGTAAGTTTCTAAACCAAATAGTGAGCTGAGCAGGGAGAAAGGAAAAGGACATATACAAATGGGGAAAATCCACAATATTAGACATTTTTACTACCCCTTCCTTAAGAAAAAGCAGGTCTAATTAGTTGTCTCCCTAAAATGCATACCTAGCATTTTTATTATGTATTATAACATTTTGCTCAGAGCTGACATTTTTATTCTGACAAGCACTGTCTGGAGAGCTCTCAATAAATAATACATTGACAATTTTCAGTAAATAAGCAGTGGACACAAATCGTTATCCTTACTTACAGCTGCCCCACTCTAATAGTGCTTTTACAAGTGAGGTGACTATTCAGTCTAATGCAATCCTCTCAGTGCTGGAAAGACATTTTCATTCATTACCACGGTCACAAGCACTTAAAGCACTTTTAAGCCCTGTTGCAAAACAGCAGGAATGGCAGAGCAAGTGGGGCTAACGAAAACTAAAGTTCATCACCAGAGAAACCTGAGGCTGTTCACCTCAACACTAGGAAATCCACTTATGCCCAGGCTACCTCAACACTTCTAGATCCACATGTCTAACAAGAATACGAGATTTTCTTTGGCAATTAAGTGTTAACCCAAACACTGCGGGCTTTGTTTCCCTTATTAAATTGGGTTCATCATCCAATAATGTCTAGTAAGCACCGTCAGATAAGGGGTCATTTGCTATGACCTGAGTGCTACACCTCTGATCAAGGTACAGAAACTGAAATAAAATCTGAACCCGGATGAACAAATTTGAAACCACACAACCTTTCTTCTTTCTCTCATCAGCTTTTCTTCCCTAACCAGAACCCCTAACACCATCACCCTAACTAGTCACTAAACCACTAAAGTAGTGGGTCTTTTTCTTCATGATATCACATCAATTTTAGTTTCTAGCAACTTGAAGATACAAACTTATATGAAATAACATTTAAAGAAGGAGTAATAAAATGCGAAAGTTATTATCTATATACCTTGATTGTGTTGGTGGACGCCATCACAGTTTCTGATTCAATAGGTAAGCGGTGAGACCCAAGAATTTGCATTTCTAACAAGTTCCCAAGTGATGTCAATACTACCAACAATTTGAACCACTGGGCTACAGGATTAACTGAGTTTACCTGAACATATAGGACACACATGACCCATATTGGCCTATAGCCGCTTCCCTTCTTTTATACAACTAGAAAGACAGATTACAGAGCTTCCACACGTGGAGCAAATTTGACACCACCTGAAAGCAACAATGACTAATCACAATGAGTTCTCTAAGGAAAAAAAATACTACATCCATAAAGACAGGAGAGGGAGCCAAGCAGTGCTCTTCTCTCCTAATCTCCAGGACAGTCAGTCTTACATCTGCCTGCTGGATGTACCCACCTTCACAGAATGCTCAGATTCAGTATGTCTAAACCCAAACCTTCACCCTAAACCTACTCATCTATCTATATTCACATTCTTAATAGCCTCACCATTAAATCTCTCTGCTAGGGTACTCCAATCATCTTTAACTCTCTCCCCAACACCCCATACCTAATCAGCAAACTCAAATATATATCTAAAAGCCGATTCCTCCTCTCTATCCCCTGCCACTGCCTTAGTTGTTTAGCCATTAAAATAGCCTACTAGGAAGTTTTCCCACATTTGGCCTTACCTCTTTCCAACTGATAGTCAAAATGCCACCAAAATTATTTTCTAAGAAAGGTGTCCCATTACGTTACTCATCCTCCTTCTTAAAAGCTCTCAGCTGCTCGCTACTACCCAAAAGAAAGTTCAAACTCTTTAGAGTGGCTTCAATTTATTTTTTCAGTCACATCTCCTGACCTAGCCACACCAAACCTCTTGAATTCGCCAAACTCCAAGTTTATTCATACCATTGACACTTTATACATGCTGTCCTCTCTATCTGAGATTCTATTATATCTCCTGCTATGAATAGCTTATAATTCATAAAAATCCAGCTCAAATGTCTACAAATTGCTTCCGAGAACTCCTAGACAAAATGATAGTTCTCTCTTCTGTACTTCCATAGCATTTTACAGCATCTTCTACTATAGTACTTACTTACTATAACTACTCTATGTGCATGTGTTTCCCCCATTAAACTATGAGCTACTAAAAACCAGTATCTATTCATCCCTGTATTCATCTTCTTCTCCTCTTTCTCCATTTTTACCTCTGCCCACCCCAGGCCCACTACACTGCCAGATGAAAGAGCTTAATAATTGCATATGGAAATAATAAGCATATATATGTGTGTATTTAAATATATATGTATATATTTAATATAAATATATATGTGTATATGTATACATTTAACTTTGTTTAACTGAAGAGACACTTCCTAAAACTAGAATATATTCATCTCCTTTGAGCCATAATATTATTCATCTCTCTGAAACTTTTTATAAATCAGCAGGGGTTTTGGGAGAGGTTTTTTTTTTTGGTGAAGAACATTGGCCCTGAGCTAACATCTGTCGCCAATCTTTCTCTTTTTGCTTGAGGAAGACTGTCTTTGAGGTAACATCTGTGCCAAGACAAGAAGATTTTGTATGTGGGATGCTGCCACAGCATGGCTTGATGAGCAGTGTGTAGGTCCACACCTGGGATACAAACCCACAAACCCAGGGCCACTAAAGCAGAGCATGCAAACCTAATGACTACGCCACAGGGCCAGCCCCAAATCAACAGATTTTTAGGTTAATGCATATTATATACTAAGATCTATAATAGGCATTGTGAAGACAGACTAAAGATATGGTAATTAATTTCCTAAGGAAATTAAAATTTTCTTGGGAGTTAAGATCAATAAATATAAAATAGCAAGTAATGCTTTTCATTTTTGACAAAAATCAGTTGAGGATATTTTTGTGGTTCTATTTGTGAGTTCTAGATTATGTTTCATTGATGAGTGTGTCTATTTCTCTGCCAAAACCACACTGTTTTGATTATTATAGCTACATAATAAGCCTTAATATTGGGTAGAGTGATTCTTAACATTTTATTCTTCTTTGTTAAGATTACCTTAGCTATTCTAGGGCCTGTCACTTTCTATACGAATTTTAGAAGAAGTTCATCTATGTACATGACAGTCTTGCTGGGATTTTGATAGGAATTGCATTAAACATATGGATCATTTGGGAGAGAACTGACATCTTTATCATGTTGAGTTTTCCAACCCATGACACGGTATGTCTTACCATTTATTTAGGTATTATTTGATTTCTTTTATCAGCATTTTGTAATTTTAGAATCAGATCCTGTATATATTTTAAGTGTATACCTAAACTTTTCGTTTTATTTGGAGCAATTATAAATAGCATTGTTTTTAATGTCAGTTTTAATATATTCATTGCTAATATACAGAAATGCAATTGATTTTTATGTGTTGATCTTGTATCCTATGACCTTGCTAACTCAAAAAAAAGAAAGCTAAACCTCACACTTTAATACAAAAACGTGACCTCAACCTCACACTTGATAGAAAAATTAACTCTAAATGGATTATAGACAAACGTAAAACTATAAATCTTTTAGAAAAAACAGGAGAAAATGTTTAGAATATAGAGCTAGGCAAAATGTTCTTAGACCTGACGCCAAAAGCATGACACATAAAATGAAAAATTGCTTAACTGGACCTCTTCAAAATTATAAACATTTGCTCTGTGAAAGCCTATGTAAAGAAGATGCAAAGACAAGCTACAGACTGCAAAAAAAACATTTGCAACATAGGAGCAGTATCTAAAATAATAAAACCTTACAACTCAACAGTAAAAAAGACAATCCAATTAAAAAAGACAAAAGACATGAATAGACATTTCACAAAGAGGATAGAGAGACAGATGGCAAACAAGCACATGAAATGATGTTCAACATCATTAGCCATGAGAGAACTACAATTTAAAGCCACAGTGAGATATCACTGCACATCTATCAGAATGGCTAAAAGAAACATGACAAAACCAAATGCTGACAAAGATGCAGAGAAACTAGATCACTCATATATTGTTGGTAGGAATGTAAAATGGTACCGTTTCTTATAACACTAAACATCAATTACCATACAAAGCAGCAATTGTACTCCTGGGCATTAATCCCAGAGAAATGAAAACTTATGTTTACACAAAACCTGTACACAAATGTTCATAGCACCTTTATTTGTAATAGCCAAAAACTGGATGTTTGAATTGAAGATGTCCTTCAACCTGTGAATGGTTAAAGAAACTATCATACATATATGTGATACATACCATTGAATACTACTCAGCAATAGAAAATAGTATGAACTATTGATACATGCAACAACTTGGATGAATCTCCAGGGAATTATGCTGAGTTAAAAGAAAAAAGTCAATTCCAAAAATTTACATACTGTATAATTCTATTTATATAACATCTTTGAAATGAAAAAATGTTTGAAATGAAGAACATAGTGCTCGACAGGGATGAGGGGTGTTAGAGCGGAAGGGAGATGCATGTGGTTATAAAAGAGCAACACAAGTGATCCTTGTGGTATCAGAACTATTCAGTATCTTGATTATGACGGTGGATATATGAACCTATGTAGTGATTTATAGGTGATAAAATTGTATAGAACTTAATACACACATCCACATACAACTGAGTGTAACGAAAACTGGAGAAATATGAGTAAGATCAGTGGATTGTATCAATGTCAATAACCCAGTTGTGATATTATATGATAGTTTTACAAAATGTTACCACTGGGGGAAAATGGATAAAGTGTACACTGGATCGCTCTGAATTATTTCTTACAACTGCATGTGAATCTGTAATTGTCTCCATAAAAAATCTCAATTTAAAAAATAGCAAACTATAATTACAGTTAAAATCTAGGATAAATGTAGTGATATACAGGTTTTTTCAGCTTTATTCAAGTTTAATTGTAAAAATTGTAAGATATTTAAAGTATACAATGTGAGAATTTGATACATATACATTGTGAAAGGATTTCCCCCATTGAGTTAATAACATATCCATTACCTCACCTATTTACTCTTTTTTTTTTTTTGGAGGGAGGTGAGAACATTGAAACGCTCCTCTGCTAAGATTTGCTAATCTTAGTAAATTTCAATTATACAATACAGTGTTATCAACTGGGTCACCATGTTATATATGAGATCTTCAGACTTTATTCATCTTAAAACTGAAAAATTTTTCCCCTTTTACCAACCTCTCCCCATTTCCTCCACTCCCCAGCCCCTGGCAACCACTTTTCTACTCTCTATTTATATGAATTTGACCTTTTTTTTTTAGATTCCACAAACTTTAGAGAAGGAGGAAGTCATGAGTCCTAAAGTAGTTAATAGAAGACTATGTATGATCTGGCCTTTGAATATTGTAAAATGGATAGATAGAAAATTTAGATAAGCAGAGGGGAGACAAGATTATTCTGGGTAGGAGGGATAATGGCTGAGGACGAAGTGTGTTGGACTAAATAATTCACCTTCAACACAGCGCTGATGCTTTAGATAGTAAAGCTTGTCATGAGATTGCTACATCTTCAAGTTTCTTAATCAGAATGCTCACTAGAGAAAGATTACAAAAGAACCCCAGGAAACAAATTCTAATGATGTATAGTGGGTCTAATGTGACTAAGGAATGTCCAAGTTATATTCACATCAAAGCAAAAAGAAAAAGCACAGCAGATGTGAGGGATAATGAATAAGTATTACTGTTAGAAAAAAATTTAAGCTAGAAAAAAAGAAATCAAAAAAGTTAGTCTCCATCCGGTACCAAGAATACCCCTAACCTCTGAAGCTAATATTGACTACACAGCAAGTAAAGGGTGGAGTGGCCGCAGACAGTGAGAGACAGTGACTCTCAGTGTTTACCATAGTTTGCAATAATCAGGGCATATCTAAGAAATTTATTCACTTGTGTAACTTCATGGGAAGGGTTATCGTTCTGCATATAGTTATGGTGAAACTGAAAGGTTGTAGTTTCAGAATAGTTAGAAGTGTAAGTCTAACCTAGTGGACAATAGAAAATGGAACCATATCTAGAATCACATTCCCTTTGGCAGCTGACTTTTTTTTAATTTAATTTAATTAATTTATTTTTTTTTGAGATTGGCACCTGAGCTAACAACCGTTGCCAAGCTTTTTTTTTTCCCTCCCCAAATCCCCCCAGTATATAGTTGTATATTTTAGTTGTGGGTCCTTCTAGTTGTGGCACATGGGATGCAGCCTCAACATGGTCTGATGACGTTGCCATGTCTGCACCCAGGATCAGAACCAGTGAAACCCTGGGCCTCCAAAGCAGAGCGCGCGAACTTAACCAGTCGGCCACAGGGCCGGCCCCAGAAGCTGACTTTTAAATAGGTAATGTGCACCAATAAAGAAAAGAAAACGCCATGAAAAGAGGGAATTACTCTGATTTCCTACATTGATCTTCAATATTATTAAAGACAAAGACATAGTTAAGAGAGGCCTAACTGAGTGAGAGAAGAAAAAGAGTAAATGCAAAGACAAGAGAGGCAGAAGTAAAAACAAGAGGCACCATTCCAGATCACTTAACAATCTTCACTCACTCTTTCAATTAACAAACATTTAATAAGGGTCTTATGTTCCAGTCATTATTAGGCACTGGGAACACAGAATGGACAAATCAGAGATGGTCTCTGCTTTCACTGACTTCCCCCCTTTAGTGGAGTGAGACGGATAATAAAGAAAACAAATGAACGAGAACATATCAGGTAGTGAAAAATGCTACGGTGAAAATGAAATAGATATATTAAAGCCTAGCTGGGCTCTACTTCAGATTAGAGGTTAAGTAAGGCTTCTCTGAGGAAGCGATAATTCAGCTGAGATCTGAATGATAAGAAGGAGCATGTATACATAGATCCAAAGGAAAATCATTCTAGATACAGGGAAAAGCAAGTCGAAATGAACCAAGAAATGCTTGAGGAAAAAGAAAAAAAGCCAATTCAGCTGGAGTGGCCTGAGAAAAGAGTAAAGCAATATAAGATGGGCCTTGAAAGCCAGAGTACGGTGTTTGGATTTTAAGCAATGAATTTTATTCCAAGCATATGATTGATGAGTATTGGCCAGATACCAATGCTACAATGCCAGTAAAATGCCTAAACCCTCTGAATATCAGATGACAGCACAAAGAAGTGAAACGGGCATAATTCTGACTGACTGAAGTTAAATCCTGAAGGAACTGAGTTTACCTGGAAGTAAGACCAGATTTTCTATTAGTCAGAATGGGGCTTAAAAGTTAAAATTAATAATGGAGAAATAAAATTAATACATGAGCTTCTGTACACATGAGTTTCATGTCAGTAACATTTATAAGCAAATGACATTAACTACTGTCCTCTTGTATTCTAAAATGATACTGCCACTAGATGTGATATCATCAAATATTATGAAAAAGACCAAAGAATAATTTTTAAGACTTTGTACCCTAGATACATAAGGTAGTTTCCACCAGTCTCCCTGTTCTTCCCAGAAACAAAGGGAGATAACTCCAAAACAACATGTTGCTTATATATTAACCCTTAAATTTCCCATCTCTTCTGTCTATGACACAAGGAAAAGATATGAGATAAAAGACATTTCGGAGTGATCTGCTAAAAAGTTCCAGTTAAGTTCATTACCGCATTCTGGAGAGGAGTGGAATCCCAGTGCACACAGTTTGTTAGCCACTCTAAAAACTACCCGTTGACTATAGGTTGCCTTCATTCAAAAATCATACATCAGCAGAGCAATTCTGCTGCTGCTGTTGCCGCTGCCATGCTTCTTGTTGCAAATAATTCAATACTTTGTCACATTTTTCATAGGTATTATTCATTTTACCTTCAACTTTTTTCTAACCATTTATTTGTATTTATTCATTTTCAATTCATTAGGAGAGAGCAATTAGGAAAGTCCATAGGCCTCTAACATCTGCACCCCAGTGCTAGTGGATGGCCTATATTCTATGAATTCATTGTGGAAGTACTTGTCTGGCCTCTCAGTTACACTTACACCATCAATAAATTAAGGAAGCTATGATAGGTCTCAGTGTCACAATTACTCAGCATTAAACCAGAGCCTTATAATGGCTAATAATTATGGCCATGAATTCCCTCTAAGGCCCAAATCCCCTTTACAACAACTCAACTCAAAGCTAGAATTATTGACCTTTACCTTCTTCTAGATCACGGTACCCTACTAGCAGAACCTTCTGTTTACCAGTCTCTCAAACCATATAGTACAGCACCTTCTGAGCCAATTATCCATGGCTTTGTCTATAAGTACGTCATTGGACAACTTTTTCAGACATCAAAATTGGATGGCAGCTTTTATCTCTATCTTCACAAAGATTCTAACATCATAAAAAAGAGATTAGTAATAGTAAAGGACAATTTCAAGCATAACAAAAGAAAATGAATCATGAGATTAGTTCAGATGACTTAGTCTAAACACAGTTTGAGAAAGAAAATTAACTCTAAAAGAAAATCAAAGCAGCAAAGAATTTTAGAATTTGTCCTTTAATGCTAGACCAATGTCCTCATTTTCTAAATTAAGAAGTTAGTGCTAAGTTTAATCAATTAGTTAATTAATTATTAGGTACTACTCAATACATTACCAGAGTCAGGACAAGAATGCACATCAAATCCAGGACAATATCTGAAAGGATTCTCTAATTAAACATTTTAAGGAAGACGTGAAGATTTCTAGCTAACAAGCCAACTGTTTGGCTAGAAAAGTCTCTATTTCAATATAAATGGTTGGATAGGACAGTGGCAATAAGCAACAGAGTTTGCTAGTTAATTTTTAATTTTAAGTAGATATTTAAGAAAAAAATGATTGTGAACCTGATATAGTTGAACATCAGAAACTACGTTAATTAAAAACCTACACTGACCTGGGAACATCAATAAAGAGGATCAAAAGGAAAAAAAGTGTGTTTCCTAACAAACTTAGTAATCATAGTCCAGTGGGAGAATGACAATACACTTGTGCTCATAGTTGAAAGAAGGGCTGAAGACATTCTATTAAGATACAACAAAAGGAAAAAGGAAAATTGCAGTGAAGGGTCCATCAAAGGCTCTTGTGAGCTTCTGAAATGCTCAGTGATAAAAAGAAACCTGTACTAGACATTTTGAGGAAGGTGGAACCAAAAGGTACAGACAGCTAAGTTAAAGCTTTCAGGGATTATAATACATACACATACATACACACACACACACACACACACACACACACACACACTGCAGTCCCAACTTCATTGTGTAATGTTTTTCAACAGAGTGAAAAAACAATATAAAAATTTGCAACAGCATTTCCACTCTGGGGAATAGACCCTAGAGAAGAAACTCAGGCACATGTGCATAAGAAGACAGGTGCAAGAATGTTCATACTGTCATTGTTCGTACTAGCAAAAAATTGGAAATCATCCAAATGTCCAGAGACAGTAGACAGGAGAATACACTCTTGTATAACATTCCATGGAACAGTGTGTGGAATATTATACAAAAGTGAAAATGACACTACACACAGCAAAACTGATCCTAGAATATAATCATGAGTATAAAAAGCAAGTCACAGAATGTTACAGTATGATACCATTTTTATAAAGTTCTAAAACAAAGCTAAACATTATATCATTTAAGGACACATGCAAAACTGTTTTAAAACAAAAAAAAGATGACGATAAACACAAAGTTCCGGCAGTTGGACAGGTGAAGAAAACATAAGTAGATTCAACAGTATTAGTAATTTTTATTAAGTTGGATGATGAATTCACATGTCTGTTTTACTTTTATGACTTATATATCAAATATTACATAATAAACACATATTTAAGTTTACCACTTCCTTTTCTATTCATTTTTTCCTTTAGATTTTATATACATATTGTATAAGAAAAAGAATATAGATCTAAAAACTGCCTCCTATTACTTTTGAGAATTTCAGCATAAATCCTGAAAAAGTCAATCTAACGAATTTTAAATAGAAAAAACGCAAAATACTAATGATCCAATCAAACTCCACAGGTTCAAAAATCATATGAGAATATGACATTTCATCAAACCGTCAGGAAGCTGCATGCTCTTTCTAAACAACAAAATGCTGGGAGAGCACCTTCTTGCTTCCCAGGTCAGTAAAAGGAAAAATCAAAAGCAACTGCCTGCATCTGTTCTTAACATTCTTAGAGAAAGAGCTTTAAGAAAAGAATGTTCAAATCTGGGGAGATAAAAATGGGCCAAGAAATGTGAAGTATCTTTTCAAGGCAGAGACAGACAAAATGAAGTTAAGAAAAGGATTCCACCAACTAGGCTATTGCCAACACTGTAAATGGGAGCTGCAAAACAACAGCAACTGGAAATAACCAAGATTGGTCTGAATGCCTGGGGTGCACAGGATTCAGGCTGATGACATCTTTCCAAAAATTATGAGAAGACTAGTTTCCAAAGAATTAGGGAGCAAATATACTTAACACAAAAATATATCAAACATAATTCTTTATATAATTCAAAAACCAGCAGTTCTAGCTCCTTATTTTAATCCTTAACTGTACAATACTTTCAGAAAATATATTTATTTAAACTATCTGCTACTAGATACGTATTTTCTATAAATGTGACACAAATTCCTTAAAACAGGAGGAAGGACACAGATATCATAGAGAAGAAAGATGTGTTTTAAAGAGAAGAAAAAATGAATTGAAATGAAGTTGCCATCAGCATTGCTCTGCATACCTGATTGCTTTTTCCCTACAGTATGAGTGGTCTTGGGGAACTTCAGCATTTAAACGACTTGAAATTTCCTACTTATTTGAAATAATAATTCTGGGGGTTTTGTAACGAATATTTCTTTCTTACGCAAAAATCCAAAACCTTTCCAGTTTCTACTATGAACGAGAAATACAAAGAAAGGTTTGGGTCTAGGAAATTCTAAATGCTTCACCAATATAACCTTCAATCATAGCAGTGGCAAAAACCTAATATCCATAAATTGTGCCTTAAAAGATTCTTTTGATGCTCTAGCGTGGCATGAATGTTAATTTTTTTTTTTTTTTTTTAGCATGGGCTTTTAATAGATTTTTTTCTTTAACAGCAACACATTGCTCTTAACTGGGTACTATCTAAAACCTCATCCAAGGCTTTACCAACCTCTTTCACTGACAACATCATATTCCGCATATTTCTCAGCAGGGAAGATTGGCTTCCAGTGGGGAAACTTTAGTATCAGCTTTTCCAAAAAGCCTGAAAGGAGAGTTAAACTGAATTGCTCTTCCAGAAAACAAGAACGTCACTGCTGCCAAATGCTAAATCCCCTAACACCATGGGACATTTCCTATGATTCCGTCCGTGGTGCAGGATGAAATTCCTGTAATATTTCTCTTTAAAAAAGTTTCTTCAAATAGTAGTTGTAATAGCAAAAGTAATTATAATTATAGAAGCTATGTTATATATATACATATAATATATCAAATCCTCACACAACCCTGCAAGGTAAGTATCATTCATCCAGCTTTACAGATGAGGGAACTGAAGCGCAAGAGGACTTAAATAATTTGTTCAAGGGAACACAGCTAGGAAATAACCTCAGCTACATTTATTGACCACTCACTCAGTGCTGGCAACGTTATAAATGTCGTAGTTGCATTAACTAAATCTTGATCCTCATGATAGCACTAGATGAGAAAACTCAGGCACAGAGAGGTGCCCTATGTTATCTACCTAGCAAATGCACAACAGAAATTCAAACCCAGGCAGCCTAGCTCCAGGGGCCATACTCTTAATCAGTGGGCTATACTGCCTCTCTAAATATTAGAACCTATAGTCATCAAACCCAGATCTATCTCCCTCAAAAATATATGACTTTCAAACACGTTTCCTCATTGTTTAAACTATATCACATTCCTCCTTTAGTTCAGCAAAAGCTATCAGACAAGCAATGCACACCACCGTATATACTAACTGAATATAACACGGTGAAAATATATGTAGAAATTCAAATTATTGTTTAGAGATGTGAATAATGATAATAATCCATCAGATATACACATAAACACGTGTTCATTCTTGTGCTGAGTAACAGCTGCGTAATCCATTGGAAAGCCTATCCCACCAGGAATCCAAAGCTCAAATGCTCTCGCCCTTTCTCTACATACAGTCAAATGAATCCACATACTTTCATTATCATGATAGCTTGAAGCACACAATTCCACTGGACAAATACTCTAATTTCTGACCAACATATATCCTATGGAACTGTACCTAAACCCTACATACTTTCCATTAACTTTACGGCCTCTATCAATGAGAGCTCACTTATCCTAATATTTCTATATAATGTTATTCTAATATTTCTATCTAAATAATCTAACTCCCTCTTGATCACAATAATCATCATCTAATAAGATAATTTAAAAGATTCTTTAAAAGAATAAGGCCTTTAAAAGAGCCAAAAAGTCGAAGGAAAGTTTTATTTTGTCAGAGTTGAGGTTTATATCACTGTATTCCTTTCTGCGCAGTCTCTGGTGACTCCAGAACCTGACCCAAACCAGTTCACTCGGCCCCGGATCACATACTTAGTAGTATGATACACAAGACATGATAGTGGCTGAAGAACTATTATTAAAGAGAGATTAAAACAGCTGTACATTATGCTGAAGCACTCACTCTTCCCTTTACAAACAGACGGTCCTGGATTATAAGCAGCACTTGACCATTTAAATCACGACAACAACCAGATTTAACCAGCTGGGCCATATTCTCCTAGGCAATGCCTGTTGACCTCCTCAGTCGCAGCTGCTCAAATGAAATTCTCATTAGACAACTTATTTTCAGAAGCCAAAGGACTCTCTGATTAAATATATGTATTTAGATATAGAAGTCCTTTTTAAAGTATTCATTTTCTGACAACTGTCGCTTATGATAGAGCTCAGCTACACTGGCAACAAGATGGGTGATACAAGGATAACTAAAATTCATCATTTAATCACAAGTGAAGGATTTTTATCTCAGAAGCATTTCAACCTGAATCTATTAATCAAAGTCTTTCTGCATGCTCTACGCATCCCTATCAACAGTGTTTTAAAAGGCAGATTCATTCATTCAATCAATATATCCATGCATCTGTGCACTTATCTATTTATCTACCTATCTATGACAAAAATAACAAGGTTAAATCTACAACAAAACAGAAACTATGCCTATTTTCCCACAAATATCACTTTCAGAGGAGGCACTTCAGACAGAACACCATTGTTCATCAGTGTTTCAGTGATCCAGGCAAATCACTGCTCTGGAGAGGGCATTTCTTGAGCGAATGGCAGATAAAACACTGGAGAGTTATTTGGTTGATCAAAGAACCTGCCTGCAAGAGAATAACTTTCTTATTACCGTGTGGAGAGTTTTTGTTTTATCATGTAGATATCGTTTTAAAATAGATCATAATAAGCTTTTTACAGATCACTTCCTCTATACGAGAGGATGTAAGGGGGAAGATATTTAGTCGGATAGAGTCAAAATATTCTCCAGGACAAGAATGACCCAAGAAAGCTTATTTATTATGTCAATCTCTCAGGCTTGTCACACATGAGGTATGACCTTCAAACCAGGAAGTAGAAGTGAGAGAGCGGTGGGTTATACACTTGAAAGCTCTTACAGGTCCCGTGAGAAAAGAGATGTCCCAAATGAGAAGGACCCGGGGCTTTGAAGGATCAAATCCAGGCAAATACTGGTGGAGCTATCATAACTCCTTAGACCTAAAATATAATTATTATAGAACCGGAAATCCATCAGAAACTTTTTAATGACTTTTTCTATAATTATTTCTGGTCTCCCACTATACTGTTCTGTTCTATTAACTATGAGCAGATAATTAAAATTAGAAATCAAACTCAAAATAAAAAATCCTCATTGCTCCCACCTCCAAAACATGTTCCTCTACTTCTTTTTATTAATCATATTATAACCCTCCTATTCACCCAAAGTTTAAAAAGTTTGAGCTACCTTTGAACCACTCCTCTCTCTTGGTCTCTTCACTTAAATGTCAAGTTGTAACAATTCTATCTCCTAATATCTTTTCCATATGCATCCCTTCTTCCTTTCCTATTTCTGCTGCCTCAGTTCAGGTCCTCATTATCTCTAGCATGAAACAATTTCCTTAATGTCTCTCTGTGCTCCCATACATCCTACACAGTGCGGCCAGATTAACTTTCCTGAAAGAAAGCTCTAATCCATCACTTTATTGTGCCAAAAAGATAGTCAGTGGTTCCTCCATAACCTTCAACATAAAGTTCACACTCCTTAGTCGAGAGTTAAAGGGCCTCTGATCTGAACACAGCCTACCTTTTCAGTTCTATATCTCATATGCACTGTCTCACAATTTTTTGGGGGGTGTGGGGGGTAAGTAGTATGGGCCCTTTGTTTATTTTTTTCAAAATAGTCATGGCTTTTCTTGGTCCTTTGTTTTCCACATGAATTTTACAATCAGTTTGTTAAATACTCCACCCCTACACATTCGCAAATCTAGTTGTGATTTTTATTGAAAACTTATGGAATTTGTAGATCAGCGTGGTAAGATTTAAGGTCATTACGTTATCAAGTGTCCCTTTCCACAAATATGATATAATTCTCCATTTATCTAGACTTTTTTATATCAATAAGTTTTACAATCTTCTTAAAAGAAATGTATAATTTTCTTGTGCATTTTTTTTTCTTTTTACCTTTTGACCCCCTTCGCCCATTTCTCCCACCCTCCGCCTCCGACTCTGGCAACTACCAATCTGTTCTCTGTATCAATGACCTTGCTTTTTTTTAGATTCCACATATAAGAGAGATCTTATGGTATTTGTCTTTCTCTGCCTGAGTTATTTCACTTAGGATAAGGCCCTCGAGGTTCACCCATGTTTTCACAAATGGCAAGATTTCATTCTTTTTTATGACTGAATAATATTCCATATATACCACATTTTCTTTATCCATTAACCCATTGATGGACACTTACATTGTTTCCATATCTTGGCTACTGTAAATAATGTTGCAACGAACATGGGCATGTATATATCCTTTTGAGTTAGTGTTTTCATCTTCTTCAGAAGAATACCCAGAAGTGGAATTGCTGAATCATATGGTAGCTCTATTTTTAATTTTTTGAGGAACCTCCATAGTATTTTCCAGAGTGGCTGTACCATTTTACATTCCCACCAACAGTGCACAAAGGTTCCCCTTCTCCACATCCTCACCAACACTTATTACTACTTGTTTTTTGATAATAGCCATTCTAACAGGGTGTGAGGTGATATCTCACTGTGATTTTTACTTGCAGTTCCCTAGTGATTAATGATGTTGATCATCTTTTCATGTACCCTTTTGGCCACCTGTATGTCTTTGGAAAAATGTCTATTCAGATCTTCTGTCCATTTTTTAATAGTATTATTTGAGTTTTTGCTCTTGAGTTGTATGAGTTCTTTATATATTTTGGATATTAGCTCCTTATCAGATATATGATTTGCAAATATTTTTCTCCCATTCATAGGCTGTCTTTTCATTTTATTGCGGGTTTCCTTTGCTGTGCAGAAATCTTTTAGTACGATGTAATCCCACTTATTTATTTTTGCCTTAGTTGCTTTTGCTTTCGGTATCAGCTTCAAAAAATCATTGCCAAGACCTATGCCAAGGAGCTTACCACCTGTTTTCTTCTAAGAGTTTTATTGTTTCAGGTCCTGCATTCAAGTCTTTAATCCATTTTGAGTTAATTTTTGTGTATAGTGTAAGATAGTGGTTAAGTTTCATTCTTTTGCTTGTGGCTGTCCAGTTTTCCTACAACCATTCATTGAAGAGACTATCCTTTCCCCATTGTATACTCCTGGCTCCTTTGTCACAAATTAATATATAATGGATGTGCGGGTTTATTTCTGGGCTTTCTATTCTGCTCCATTGAGCTATGTATCTGTTTCTATGACAATATCAAACTGTTTTAATTACTATAGCTTTGTAATATAGTTTGAAATCAGGGAGTGTGATGCCTCCAGCTTTGTTCTTCTTTCTCAAGATTGCTTTGACTACTTGGGTTTTTTCATGGTTCCATACAAATTTTAGCATTATTTGCTCTATTTCCTTGAAAAATGCCATTGGAATTTTGATAAGGATAGCGTTGAATCTGTAGATTTCTTTGAATAGTATAAACATTTTAACAATATTGATTCTTCCAGTCTATGAGCATGGACTATCTTTCCATTTATTTGTGTCTTCAATTTCTTTCATTAACGTCTCATAGTTTAACATCAGGTCTTATACCTCCTTGGTTAAATTTATTCCTAAGTATTTTATTCTTTTCCATGTAGTTGTAAGTGGGATTGTTTACTTTATTTCTCTTTCTGATAGTTTGTTATTAGTGTAAGAAATGCAACAGAATTTTGTATATTGATTTTGTATCATGCAACTTTACCGAATTTGTTTCTTATTTCTAATACTTTTTTAATGGAGTCTTTAGGGATTTCTACCTATAGTATGATGTCATCTGCAGACAGTCACAGTTTTCATTCTTCCTTTCCAATTTGGATGCCTTTTCTTTTTCTAGCTTAACTGCTCTGGCTAGGAATTCCAATACTATATTGTAACATAAGTGGCAACAGTAGGTATCCTTGTATTGTTTCTGATCTTAGAGGAAAGGCTTTCTGCTTTTCACCACTGAGTATATTAGCTGTGGCATTGTCATATATGGCCTTTACTATGTTGAGGCACATTCCCTCTATGCCCACTTTGTTGAAAACTTTTATCAAAAATGGATGTTGAATTTCCTCAAATGCTTTTTCTGCATCTATTGAAATGATCATATGATTTTTATCTTTCACTTTGTTAATGTGGTGTATCACATTGACTGATTTGCAGATGTTGAACCATCGTTGCATCCCTGGAATGAATTCTACTTGATTATGGTGTATGAGCTTTTTAATGTATTGTTGAATTTGGCTTGCTAATATTTTGTTGAGGATTTTTGCATCTACTATGTTCATCAGAGATATTAACCTGTAATTTTCTTTTCTTGTGGTGTCTTTGTTTGGTTTTGGTATCAGGGTAATACTGGCCTCATAAAATGAGTTTGGAAGAGTTCCCTCCTCTTCTATTTTGTGGAAGAGTTTGAGGATAGGCATTAATTTTTCTTTGAATGCTTGGTAGAACTTACCAGTGAAGCCATCTGGTCCTGGACTTTCGTTTGTCCAGGTTTTTGGTTACTAATTCAATATCCTTACTAGCAATTGCTCTGTTCAGATTTTCTACTTCATCATGATTCAGTCTTGGTAGGTCGTATGTTTCTAGGAATTTATCCATTCCTTCTAGATTGTCAAATTTGTTGGCATATAATTTTTCACAGTAATCTCATGATCCTGTGTATTTCTGTGGTATCAGTTGTAACATCTCTTGTTTTACTGATTTTATTTTAGTTCTTTTTTTCTTGTTGAGTCTAGTTAAAGGCTTGTTAATTTTTTTTTCTTTTCAAAGTACCAGCTCTTAGTTTCATTGATCTTCTCTATTCTCTTTTTAGCCTCTATTTCATTTATTTCTGCTCTAGTCTTTGTTATTTCCTTCCTTCTACTAACTTTGGGCTTTGTTTGTTCTTCTTTTCCTAGTTCCTGAGGTATAAAATTAGGTTGCTTATTTTGAGACCAAAATATCTTTTATGCTTATTACTACTTCAAAATTATGATCTTTTTAGTTCCTCCATTAGATCTTATTGTTTAATGCATTAGTAAAGTAGCACTTTCTACCATATCACAAAATTTAAGGATTAGTTAATAGTCTAATATAATTCATTTTCTCTGTAATTCCATGAATTTCACTTTATGCATTTAAAATAAGAAAGCTACCCTATAAACTAAAAAAAAAAAAATTAAAAATAAGAAAAGACCTGCAGACTTCACCAGACTACCAAAGGGATTCATGGCAAAAAAAAAAAAAAAAAAGAAAGAAAGGTAAGCAGGTAAGAATCCCTCAGTTGTAATATAGCGCCTTGCAAAATAAGAAGAAAAACTTGTAGAAAAATAATCACAGTACTATGTAGTTCTTGATTGGGGCTATTAAAAAGTATATACCATGAACCATAGAATATTGTATAAGCATATTGTTCATAAAAATTCACAGAGCCTTGGCATTGGAAAAAGACCAATTATCAGTCCTCTAAAATAGCCTTATTAAAATGGCAATTAAGATTACTGCATACCTCCAAGGACAATTTGTTATCTTCCAAAGAAGATTATTCCATATATGGACAGTTACAATTGCCAGATAGTTGGTGTTGTTATAAATAATAATCTAGTTCCTTGTAACTTCTTGTCACTGATCTGTAGTCTACCCCCAGGGAGCTAGATATAATAAATCCTGTTCCTCCTCCATATGACTTTAATCTTTGAAGACAACCATCATGTCATCCTTGATCTTCATTTCTCTGGGGTTAATATTGCTAATTCCTTCAACCATTCCTCTTATTATATAATTTTGTGCCTGGTACCATCTCGATTGTTTTCCTCTGAGAATATCCCAGTGCTTTTGAGTCTCTCTTAAAGTGTGGTAATTCGCAACTCAACACAATACCTCGGATGCATTCTACTGAGGAGGGAGTTCAATGGGACTACCTCCTCTTGAATGCTACATACTGTAATTCTAGTAATGCTGACTGAGATAGTATTGGCAGTGTTTTGGCAATATTCATGCTGACCTCACTGCACTTTCTGTCACCTAAAACTCATCAGCTTTTTTCATTCATGTGTCTGCTCTTTGAATTTCCTTCAGTAATTTCTTGTGCAGCTTAGGAGTTGTGGTCATAACCTCCGGACTGACAATAGTATCTATTAAATTTTACCTTGATGGGTTAGTTTTAAGCTCATATTTTCAGTGTCAAAACCTTTGGAGTTTTGTTTCTTTTATACATTATATTCGCTGTTTCTCTCAGATTTGTGGAACCTGTAAGTTTGATTAGCATGCTTTTCATTACTTCATATTTGTACTTAATATATTATGTACATTAATATACACTAAAAATGCCTGGATTTCTGATGTCTAAAATATTGCGCTGTAGAAAATAAGCAAAGTTCTGTAAAGTACCTAAAAAACGTTCTTCAGTAGTGGGAATATAGTGATACAGGATGCTTAAATGAGAACTCTCATCTTTCAAGTGTCTTTCTTATATCATATCTATAAAATAACGTAATGAAGAGGAAGAATAGAAAACTAACCATTACTTGCAAAGGAAAAATGATTTTAAATTCCCTAGCAGTCCAGACCAAAAAAAAAAAAAAATCAGAAAGCAATTTGTTTATTCATACATTAAAGAGCCCTGTAAAGTATTTTGAAAACCACTTTCTTATGGAACTAAAACCATCTTTTTGGTGAATCACAATTAAAAGCAATCTAGCAATCTCACTTATTCAGAGATTATTGATCTGGCAGCCTCAGTTATTCTAGAACATAGCCAAGAATGAGCAAAATAAAGTCTCTGAACAGCCAGAAGAGTTAGCATGAAGTCCATGCACTAAAGATCACATATATTACCCAAAATCTCTCAGCAACTCACCCAGACATATTTATTCATATTTTAAATATAGTCCAGAATGTCATGATCATCTAATTTCATAATTTATAGGTGAATGGAAGGAACAAATTAGAAATTATTCACAATTAAGCAAGATAACAGCCTGCAACATGATATTGGAGGAGAAACAACACACACATACACACACGCATGCAGATGCCAAAAAAGTTATCTATAGCAAGCAGACACAAGAACTCTAAAGTTTTGTGATTGCAGAGAAATAACCACAGAGCCAAACAGTCCTAATTATCCCAATGATCTCTGGGGACGTCATTACATTAAAGCATGGTAAAATAATTGACATTTATAATATGATAATCATCACAATATCTCAAATTTAGGTAGTTTACAGTTCATAAGAGACTTTTATATTCATTATTACAGTTAATTCTCAAAATGTTTGAGTTACCAAGTTAGGTATTAGTACCACAGAAAATTTTGACTTTTGGGGATCAGGGAGATTGAAGAACTTACCCAGGGTCACATAATTGTTAGATGGGCACTAGAGTTCATAAGTCTACTCCATCATGACTCTGAGTCATAAAAAAATATTTACATCTTGTGCCATACAATCTGGTCAGTAAGTTAAGGAAGCATGTAATACATTTTAGAAACTTCCACAAAAATTGCTGATGTGGTGGACACATCCACAAAAATTGACCTGAAACTTCCACAAAAAATAATTTGAAACTTTTAAATTTTTGAGTCCTTACAGGAATAAAACTAAGCTACATGAAAAAATTCCCTTATATATAATCCCAATTTCCCTACAGTGCCGCGGAGGTCTAGATTTGACTTAAAATCTTAGTAATAAATTCAGGACCACTAATTACCATACATTTTAAAGTCTAAAATCTATACACTAAAAAATGAAAGAAGTACATAGTATAGCAATAACTTAGACTTGATTTATTTAACTTAAAAATATTATTAGACAGTCTTCTTTCCTCTCTTTTTTAGGACCTAGGTGAACCTAAGTGGACTCCTGTGGAGAGAGTAGAGAAGGTGGATGTGTGATGTTGCAGTAGGTGTGCTGTGTCAAAGCACTTCCCCTTTGAACATTTAGCTTTAACAACACTAGAAACCTGCAACTCTCAATTCTACAACATTTGGAGGTAAAATAATATTTATAAATTTATAATATTTATAAAAATGAGGAAAAATAAACTAGTTGGGTTTTTTTTTTTTTTTTTGCTTTTTAAACAGTTGATATTTTCATAATAAAACATTATATATCAAAAAGAAGTAAGACAGAAAAAATGAAAAAGTCGCAGCTAGGAAAATTCCCATACTACTGTTTTCCAGGGCAAAACTTACAGTCAGTTTAAAACCTTGATTTGTTATTATAAGAACCAAATAAATTCACAAAGTTTTAGAAAAATGGAGCTATCTGCTTAACACTCCTAATGGATCACAATCTACCATCACCATGGAAACCTCTGAATAACTTTTTCCTAGCTAGTGCCAATTTTGCACTTCTCTGGCCCTTGAAATCCCACTCATTTTTTTTTAAGACCTGGAATCTTTAAGAATAAAGCCCAACAGTTAAGTCCACACATACCCTCTTGTTCAGTCCGAGTCATTTCCTCAAGCTTCTTCTGTTTCAGTGTGTCCACCACATCGGCAAGGCTCCCTTTGCGGCGTTCCGGGGTTCCAAAAGTAACACTGGTCATTATCTCGCGGTCCCGACTCCCATCGTCAGGCTTATGTGGTGAGGTAGAAGTATTTCGGAAGGAATATAGGGAACATAACTTATTATTCTCTGACTCCTAGAAAAACGAAATAAAATAAAACCATTAGAATATTTGTTTCTTTGCATTCTGTAGAGAAAAATGCCAAACTCAGAATCATAGTATGTGATATTTAGATAGACAAAATACATTAACTATATCTGCTTAAAAAATACTAAACATTAAAGAAGCAATTATCAAAGGAACTAACCTGAAATTGCAGATTCAGACTGTTTGTTTTTTTCAATTACAAAAGAGTCTAAATGGTTCAAAAACTTAATTTTAAAAGTGACCAACTTCTCACTTATTTATAGACTTCATTTAAAACAATTCAGATTCAATTATTAATTATTAGGATTGATAAAGTTTTTCTTTTCATTTGAACTTTTATTAGGAATGCTCTTCCCACAGCCTAAAAAATATGCATATCACAAAAACATTAATTTTGAATTTAGAACCAGTAGCAAATTTAACTTCAATATCCAATGATAATTATTCACTAGAAAAATATATAAAATACCCAAATCAGTGCCCAAAAGTTAGCCAATCTGAATATTTTTGTGTGCTGGGGCTTGGGGAGAATCATTTTTTCTAGCTATACATTTGGTTAAAGTTATAAAAACTTCTTTCTACTCCTTACCCTTACCACTGACACTTCAGCACACAGTCACATGCATTTTTCATGTGGCATTTTAAAACGGCTTTTTTTTATGTTTCCTTTTTTTTTTTAATAAAAAAGGACAAGTTCATTATAGAAACATTTGCACAAGAATTACTTCACAGTACAGATAAGTCATCTAACTGGTAAGAGGGTTAGATCCATGTGCAAGGAAGAAAAGTAAATCTTAGATTGAAAATAATAAACACCAAAAGTTTATAGAAAGAAAATGTTTTCATATCTTTTTAAATCAGATCTGAGTTTCAGAAGCAACTATTATTTGGCCATAACCCATCAGTAGTCTTATATTCACCTTATCTGTCTGTGCATGGGTATTCTCTCTCCCAATAAAAAATGTGTGGAGTAAATAAAACATCTGGCCCTTGTGATTCTCATCAGAAGCTTAAAAATCTTAATTGCTCCCTATGTCTCTCTCCTCCTTCCAAAGAACCCCAGCAAGCTTCAAGAACTAGAATAAGCAGCATCAGGAAGTTAGAGAGTTAATAAACAGTGGGAAAGGGGAAGAAAAGCAAAATGGAGAAGTTTCCACATACATTAAACAAGATAACAATTGTACTCGATAAATGCTAGGTATTTAGGTATTATTGTCATTGTGTATAAGGTAGGAATACAACTTATTTTCAGGGTTATTGGGAGCATATAAGGAGAGAACATTTATAAAGCAACTAGGCACAGTGCTTATCTCATAAGAGGTGGTGTTTAATAAATACTAGGTGCCATTATTCCGATGTAAGGAGCAGATCTAGGAATAGAGCTAAGGAGATTTTACCCCTCTGGACCTAAGGAATTGTTCAGTAAAAGGTGCTATGGACCTTGAACTATATTGAATATTATAAAGTCTGTGAATATACTATAAAACCATTGAATTGTATACATTAAATGAGTAAATTGTGTGGTATGTGTATTACATCTCAATAAACCTGTTAAAAAATATTGTGAGCTAAATCTTAATCTTTTCTGCATTCCCATTGCTAGCACAATGCCTAGAACAGAGCAGATGCTCATTACATTTGTGTTGAAATAAACTGAAAAGGATAAAATAAATGGAGCAGGGCAGGAAAGAGAGCTCCTTTTTACCTCGCCCCTAGATCTTTTTTTTCCCCAGGAAACAGGCTGTATTTCATTTAACGTTTGCAAAAACTCTGTGGAGTAAGGCACAGGAACCCTTTCTTTTAGATAACCAGTCATGGTTAGCATATGGCTCCTTGGACGTCCCGTTCATTCTCCACTTTGTGCAAACAAAAACTCAGAGATATGTTTTGCCAAAGCCATTTTGATCTCTTAATAGTGTCCCTATCAGAAATCTGACCTAGGCCTTTTTAAATCAATAATCACCATTTGATCAATCATGTGTCAGTCACTCTCATTTCAAATGCAAACTAGTTTCATATCACACCCTATAAATCAAAAACAAAAACAAACTCTGACTCAACCTAAGGGCCTAAAGACAAAGTCAAAACAACAGTTATGTAGGAAGTAGTTACCTACAAATGACTCACCATTGACCATAATAAAGAGGATTTTCCCACCATTCCCAAACTGAAATTGAAAGATGCTAGCAGTGGCTCTATAGCCTGAGTAACAACTTTAGGTTTTCCTTAGAGCACTTAGACGCCACAGGGTACCATTTTTTCTCTCAGGACTAACTTCAGTCTCATTCACTCAAGTCTCTTACTTGTTAGATAGACTATGTTCCTTGTTTTTTACTCATGGGAATGTGGTCACTGCCATCCTGTACCACAGACAATAACCATGGGTTCCCACACTGATAACCCACACTGTCCTCAGCCCAATAATCTGTGCAACGTGGCTCAACACTACCGAGTAATGAGAGCAAGAAACTGAAAAGTCATCATCTCTCCAAGAAAGTCACAGGAACTACTTGCAATATGTGACCAAGGCATCAACCTAGGCAGTGGATGAAATGATAAGTGGCTTAAGTTGTAGAAGTCATCTTTTACCATCCTTAGGAACAATGGAAAGGGGTAAAATATACCATTTCCGGCCCTCACATTTTAACTTTCTAAAACTTAAGAAATATTGACCTATCATGAATGGAGGCCTATAGGCAATTCATCTGAGTAAAGGGGCACATAAATCCAAAAACTTACAATGAAGAGATTATTGTTGGACAGAAGGTAATAATGCCAAATTAGAAAAAGAAATTTGACAAAGAATCTCTAGTTTTTTTCCTAGAGGGCTAGGTAATTTTTAAGTAAGTTTTCTTAAGAGAAAAAAACTCAACTTATTCTGTAATTTCCTAAAAACAAAACAGGTCCTATGAAATACCAATTGAGGTAAAATGCTCAATGATAGTATCTGTCTAGTCTTGATGCACACCACTGCAGCACAGCTATGGAAAGATTTGAGACACTATTTCCCTAAAGCAGTGGTTCTCAAACTTCAATGTGTAGAACTCCCTGGCAAGTATGTTAAAATTCAGATCCCTCAACTCTTCTCATATCCTGAAGAGTGGGGCCTAAGAATATGAATTTTGATGAACATCCCAAGTGATTCTGATGCACAGGTCCTTTCATTCTTATGAATCCCACTTTAAGAAACACTAATCTCTAAGAAGGCAATGAAATAAATGTGCTTTGCCCTAATGTTAAAATGTGCATATAATTGTGAACAATTTTTTAAAGCCTGGTTAGTTGTGATTTTAAAAAATAACATAAAGGAGATTACTTCTCTTCTTTTGATCTTTCTTGTGAAAACAACCACTGCATAAGGTGACTGAACACATGAACATCACAAAAAGCAGAGCATATGGGGCACTGAGTAAGCATTAGTTCATTCAAAGGAAATTTACTATAAATTGTTTTCTCTTAATCCCTAACCTCAGTGGCCCCACCAAACATAACAGTGAAGAAAATTTTCAAAATATTATTTAAAAGAATCCCAGTCCCAATACAAGGACTAAAGCAATGTTGATTCAGATTATCTAAAGAGCATTTCACTGGAAATCAAATAAACAGTACAAAAACTTTGGGTAGATGACTGAAAAAGCACACAGTAGTACCAAAAAAATAGCCATTAGGCAAAGTTTCTAGAAGAGACAAGCAATTTTCCCATTGAGAATATTTAATTATGATGTTTCTATGTCTGATGGAATCAGAATCTGAAGGGATAGAAAAGTAAATATTAAAAACAAAAAATATGTATATATGGTGACATGTTAACTAGACTTATTGTGGTGATCATTCTGCAATATATACAAATATCAAATCATTATGCTGCACACCTGAAACTAATATAATGTTGTATGTCAACCAGATCTCAATTAAAAGAAAAAAACATATGTGAGGCGACAGATGTTAACTAAACTTATTGTGGTAATCATTTGCAATATATCCATATGGCAAATCATTATGTTGTACACCTTAAACTAATAAAATATGTTAATCATATCTCAGTAAAATTGGAGAAAAACATATTAAAATAAATACTGCTCAAATTTTTCTTAAGTTGTTATTCACAACTGATTGCTCAGCAGTGGCATTAAAAGGATGTTAAACTTAAATAGTCTTCTCATGGTGCTGTGAATATATCAAACATATTCAAATTTTTGAGCCTTTGTGCATCTTGTTCTTTTCCCCTAGAATGTACTACATTCTCTTTGACTGTGAACTCAGCCCACTCTTGCAAACTCAGATCAAACTGCATTTCATTCTTGAAGTCCTCCCTGACTACACTGGGCCTCACTATCCTCCTACCCTCCCGAACTACACATCGAAGAACTTCCTCAGAACCACACCACTTAGCATTTACTAATATACTAGAATAAATTATTCATTACCATTTTGCACGTATTACTTATATTTGCAAGTAAATTTTAACTCTTGAAGGATTGGGGCCATGTCTCATGCTTTTTCTAATGCCTCCAGAGCATCAAACAAAATATTGGCTAATGAACTTGAAACAATTACTCACCAAACATGTCAAAAATAATCCAAAATTAAGGCTAAGGGTAAAGATTTGCCATAACAATGACAGGATTGCTTATTTTAAGCAAAATATTGAGAACTGAGGCATTAAAAAATAAGGGATTTATTCAATAAAAGATGATATACCTACACAATGCAATAACACACAGCCATTAAAAACAATATTATATATGCTAAATATAGTGTTGTTGATAGTGATGAATAATTAGAGGCAACTTGCATATCCAACTGTAGTAATTATTTGAGGGCATTATGGTTTTATCCATATGGCGGAATAATCTGAAATTATTGAAAATCACATTTTTGCAGAAAATTTAGTGACTTGTGGGAATATTCATAATGTGTTGTTAGTGAAAAGTATTTTAATGAGAAATAGCCATATGCATTTTTCTAAGAAAAAATAATGTACAGAAGAAAAGGCATCAAAATATCCAATAAAATGTTAATGGGCTTCTAAGTGCTAGGATAGGTAGTTTGCATTTTCTTTTTGAAGTTCTCTATATTTTGCAAATTTTCTATCATAAATAATACTTTTAATCATAAAATAAATACGATTTTCAAATGAATACCCAAAAAATGCTGTAGAAATGATTTATTTACAAGGAAAGAGGTATTAAATGGAAAAGAGGACATATTGTCATATTTGGTATACAATCTCAATCTTTTTATATGTGTGCATAAGGGTAAAAATGGCCACCAAAAAAAAAAAAACTGAGAAGATATACACCAAAATATTTGTAGTGATTTCTAAAGAGTGACGAGATTGTTGGTCATTTTTATTTTCCTTTTTGCTTATATGTGTTTTCTAATTTATAACTGATGGACATATTGCTTATGTAAAAACAAAAAAAAATTTTTAAAAGATGCTTGAAGGAAACAAAATGAATTTAAGAGAACAGAGTTCGGCCTTCTCAAAGATGTTTAGAGAGTTAGTATATCATAGTCTCCCTGTATTGAACCCAGAAAAAGTGACCAAGCTTTCTTTCCTTGGCATTTCTGCAGTTGAGGGCTCTCAAATAATATTTTCTAATAAATCTAATTACTTAAAAGAGAAGCTTTGTATGAGCTAAGATCTAGATCCTTATAATTATCACGCATTGTTTCCTGTTTGCCCTCAAAAGACACACAAAATCAATCTGTTTCCTCTTCTGTGTTAGAGTTGTTCAAATTTCTTAAGGGAGGCATTAAATCAATAGTTCTTTTCTAGGTGAAACCTCCAGTTTCTACACCCATTTCTCATTTTACATGTTTTCTAGACCCTTCATCATTCTCCTCTGATACACTCCAGTCTCTAGATATTGTTCCAAAAATGTGTTCCCAATAACTGAATACCAAGTTCTGCATCTTGTTTTTAGCAGGAAGAAAAGTAACACTCAAATGGTTATGTGGCTTCCGCCAAGTCACACAGGTAGAAGTGGCAGAGCTAAAATCTAAATGTGGCTTTTCTGACACCAAATCCAATGCTTCCTCCATTCCACAGGGCTACAATAAAATCACTCTCAACGGTAAAAGGTGCCATAATTTTAATCATACCTACCTTCTAAATCTTTTCATTGCCTTGCATTTCCAGAGGGGAAATTTACCTACTTTTCAAACAGGAATTTCACTTTGTTATTAACCCTAATCCAAGAGTTACCAAGAAGTACCTTATATTAACCATCTATTGTTGTATAAAAATTACCCCAAAACTTAGTGCTTAAAACAACAATAACTTAGGGCCAGCCCCCTGATGGAGTGGTCAAGTTCTCGCACTCCACTTCGGCGGCCCAGGGTTTCACCAGTTCAGAGACTGGGCATGGACATGGCACTGCTCATTAGGCCACGCTGAGGTGGCATCCCACATGCCACAACTGGAAGGACCCACAACTAAAATATATACAACTATGTACTTGGCAGATTTGGGGAGAAAAAGCAGAAAAAAAAGAAAGAAAGAAGATTGGCAACAGTTGTTAGCTCAGGTGCCAATCTTAAAAAAAAAAAGACTAAAAACAATAATAACCATTTGTTATTTTTTATGGTTTCTGTGGGTCCCAAATTCGAGAACATCTGGGCGGGTTGGTTCTTCCTCAAGTTCTCTCATGAGGTTGCTGTTATCTCAGTGGCTAAGGTTGAAGTCATCTCAAAAGCTTCTTTATTCACAGATGTGAACACTTCAAGAGCTAAGGGCTGGAAGCTGGGGTTCCTTACACATCTTCCTCTATCTCTAGATGTTCTCTCTGTATGGTCTTTTCTCTCCAGCTTGTTGGCTTCAGGCTAGCTGGACTTCTTACATAGTTGTTTAGGCCTCCAAGGGAGCATGCCCCCAGAAAGAGCCAGATGAAAGCTATATTGCTGTTTCTAACCTAGCCTGGGAAGTCATGCCGTGTAACTGTCAATGCATTCTATTCAATAATGAGTCACCAAGGCTTGCCTGTAGTCAAAGGGATGGGAGTTAGACTCTGCCTTTCTATAAGATGGAGTTATAATTAGATCCTCAAAGAGTTGCTGTGAGAAGTACATAATGTATAAAGCACTTAGGACAGTGCCTATCACATAAGTACTCAATAAACGATAACTACTCATTATTAAATTCCAACATCCTTTGTCCAATTGTCCTTTGTTTCAATTTTCGATTCTAAAAACATGGTCATGATAACCACTGGCACTATTTTTAGGTTTTTACATGTACTAGTTTGTCTAAGTGAAATAATAAATACTAAACTGCCTTACTCTCTTCAATATCAGTGCTCCAAAATCATCTTATTTATGAATTCATCCCAAAGTAATTCTCCCAAGATCTGGCCCCTCACAAAGCTCCAGTAACCTTAGCATTTGTAATTAGCTTTTTCTGGGATACTACCAATTCCCACTGAACCTAGCTGCATATGGATTATCTCCATTCTGTCCAGGAGCAGTTACAGTATACTGCTTCTAGACCAGGAATGTGAATGGGCAGCCACACTGCAAGCAGAGGAGAGCACTGGGCTGAGGTTGAAAAAGTCAGATAAGATGTCAGGAATTGAGAAAGTCAGGGACCATATATCAGGAATGGAATCTTGCCCTACACAATGGAGTTGAAACCCACATACAGGTGGAAGTCATTGCAGTTGGGAGAAACGACTGGGAAATAGCCTCTCCAAGCAGCTGCATGAATCTACTTCCCGCCCGCTGCCCAATCTAATTGTAGGGACAGAATATTATCTTTTCTGACCCATTTTCTCCACCCATTAGCAAGGCTGAATTAAATGTGCTCATTCTTATTGCATCCTATGTGGTCATTTTTGTTTTGCTCTGTTTTCCATTTTAGTTACACTGCCTCTCCAATTACAGCCTTATCCGCACTCTAGTCTGCCCTCCCTATAGATAAAATTTATTGAGATACCCAATCATAGAGTTGCCCCTGATTTCTGACAGCCCCCAATCTAAAGCAAACCTGTTTCCTTAGACCCTACCCAGAATCACTTAAACAAAGCCCAAATCCTAAAAATCTTCTCTGCCAGGACAGATGGCTCCACTTCCCTTGGTATGCACTGCATTTATATATTTTGTTTCAATTATGTGTTCAAGTTATATTACATAAATTACATAGATACATGTATATTAAATATATTATTTTATACATATACTACATATGTACTTTTTCTAATTCACAACTGTTTAAAAAAATTTTTTTAATTGCAGTAACATTGGATTATAACATCATATAGCTTTCAGATGTACATCATAACATATTTCAAATTCTGTGTAGATTACATCATGTTCACCATCCAAAAACTAATTATAGTCCATCCCCTCCTTTTGCCTATCCCCCCTTCCCCTATGGTAACCACCAATCCAATCTCCAAAGCTATGTGTTTGTTTGTCGTTGTTTTTATCTTCTACTTACGAGTGAGATCATATGGTATTTGACTTTCTCCCTCTGACTTATTTCACTCAGCATAATACCCTCAAGGTCCATCCATGTTGTCACAAGTGGCTGGATTTTGCCATTTCTTATGGCTGAGTAGTAGTCCATCATGTACAAATACCACATCTTCTTTAACCATTCGTCCCTTGATGGGCACCTAGGTTGCTTCCAAGTCTTGGCTATTGAGAATAATGCTGCAATGAACATAGGGGTGCATGTATCTTTATGCCTTTGCGTTTTCAAGTTCTTTGGATAAATACTCAGAAGTGGGATAGCTGGATCATATGGTAGATCTATTCTTAATTTTCTGAGGATACTCCATACTGCTTTCCATAGTGGCTGCACCAGTTTGCATTCCCACCAGCAGTGTACAAGGGCTCCCTTCTCTCCACATCCTCTCTAACATTTGTTGTTTCTTGTCTTGTTAATTATAGCCATTCTGACTGGAGTGAGGTAAGGTGATACCTCATTGTAGTTTTGATTTGCATTTCCCTGATAGATAATGATGCTGAGCATCTTTTCATATGCCTGTTGGTCATCCGTATAACTTTTTTATTTTTTAATGAACCGGGATCTACCTGCTGTCTGTGCTGTATAAGAAGCATTCTACTATTGTGTTATTGGATGACTGACAGAAAAGGCTTTACCTTACCTAGGTTCCAATAACTTCTCTGCTAACAAAGGAAATCTAACCTTTTTAATATGCTGAAAACTAAATTGCTAACATTTATAGGTTCTTTCTCAGAGGAAAAAGTATGTTTTCCTCTAATGTGACATATTTTAAAGAAAAGCATTGGCTTAAAGAAGCTTACATAAACGAAAATACTGAATTTGGTTCCAATTGCCAAGTTTATTCCAGACAAAAATAACTTCACTCTAATAGTGAAACAAAGTATATTCTTGTTCTCTTTTATTAAAACTAATAGTTTGTAGACTATGTTAAGTTTACATAGCATTCTCAAAGTTGGAATAACATCATGCCACTTTACACTATTACTATACTGTTCAATAACAATACATTTATTCATGATGCATCAGAACATAGATTTGTTACCAATATTTGCTAAAGTGTCATGACTCCTAAAGTCTAAGAAGAAAAAGTTATTGTTTTTAAAATGTTATTTTGAGTCAAAGAAAAAAAATTACAAGTTTCTAAAATGGCTTTATCACCATAATATTTAAGAAATGGAAATAAATATAGTGATAGAGTATATATAGAAAAAATATTAAAGTCCCCAAACTTGTCAAGACAAGCACATAGAAAAGCCTTGCATCATCTATACAGTATCAGCCTCATATAGAATCAAAAGCTCAAGATTTAAAGTTCCTTAAAAATCCAATTGCTCACTCCATCTAGTATTTGAATCCCCTGTGCAAGAAAAGGTGGTATAATAGTTAACAAAGTACAGGTTCTCTGGCCAGATTTTGTAGTTAAATCCCAGATTTTCCAACTAACTCCCATATAACCCCAGACAGTTAACCACTCTGTGCCTTAATTTTCTCATCTATGAAACAGGAGTGATAATAACAGCAGTACAGAACCTACCTCATAGGATTGCTATGGAAATTAATGAATTAATAAAAATAAAACACTGAGAACAGTACTTGTTTCTTAGTACTTAGTAAGTGCTCATTACATGGTGGCAGTGGCAGTGATGGTGGCTGTTACAGTATCCCCAACAAGTAACTTTTTAGCCTCTCCTTAAACATCTCCACTAATAGAAGATTTAGCACCTCTCAAAGCAGTCCATTCCATCTTTGGAGGGTTCTCAAACATTCTTATTTATAGGAATATAAATCCCACTCTTTCAACTTATGGTTCCATCCCCCGGAAACATTCAGAACAGCAGCACTTTCAGTATATATACACAGCTATTATAGTAGTCTTGATCTTCTCTTTTTCTAGGCAAAACATCCCTGTTTCCTTCATTTCTTCCCCATAAGACATAGTTCAGCCATCTTGATCATTCTCCCCTATGTTCCAGTTTGTTTCTCTCCCCCTCTGAAACAGTGGTGCCCTGAACTGAATGTACTCAATACTCAATACTGTCTAAACAACAAGGAGTTAAGTCACACTACCACTGCCTTAAAGATATCACACTGCCATGGGACAGACAGCCTCATAGATGAAAATACTTATAACTTTTTCGTAATGTAACAGTAAAAAGAGCTTTAAGGCAGGTTGCCTGATAGCAAACTCCCCAACTCATCGAGCAACATTCTATCAAGGTTCAGCTATTAGCTGATTCAATTGCCTACCAACTCCAGACAGTTACTTTCATCTGGCAATTCATTAGTATTTAACTACCATATGATATTCAACCTAAACAACACTACCAGGCTAGGTGGAGTGGTCTAAGACAAGAAAGTTAGAAGTAGCAAGAGACTTGGTGATTATAGTTCAAATCTTTCATTTTTGAGATGAAGAAGTTGAAATCAGGAGATATAACGTGACTTCCCAAAGGTCATACAGCAAAAATGAGTGGCAGAGATGAATACAGGCCTTCTATGAGGTAACATACTTTCCTCTAAATTATGTTTCCCCTTAATAACTCCAGGGAAAATATTTCCACTGAATCAAAATTTTTTGTATGTTTTTTGTGTTTTTGTGGGTTTTTTCAGACAATTTGAGGCATTGGGGATAAGGGGTGTGATTATGCAGAAGTTGGAGAAGTATAATTGAACGAGTTCTTACAGAGCAACTTTTTATGCATGGAGAGTCTGAACTGATTCCACAGAGCTTTTCTGAAGAGGTAACAACTTACTCTAGTGTCAAGTTTATTACCCTCATGTTCTCCTCCTTTGCAGTGGTTTTCTTTTCTTCCACATTTGAGAGACACCAGTGAACTTACGAAAGTAACTGTATTTTGGGGCTGGCCCAGTGGTGTAGTGGTTAAGTTCATGTGCTCTGCTTTGGCGACCCAGGGTTCACAGGTTCAGATCCCAGGGGCAGACCCAGCACCACTCGTCAAGCCATCCTGTGGCAGTATCCCACATAACACAGAGGAAGATTGGCACACATGTTAGGTTGGCAACAATCTTCCTCAAGCAAAAAGAGAAAGATTGGCAACAGATGTTAGCCCAGGGCCAATCTTCCTCACAAAAAAAAAAAAGAGAAAAAACCTGTATTTTTTATATATAGTCAGCAAAGCAGGTAGTACGCTTTAAATAAACTGAAGGCTATGATGAAGCTTAAATTCTATGTACATCACAGGGTCCAGATATCAGTCAGATCACCAGGAACCCATTTTGCACAAGTATCATCCAAATGAAGAGTAATAAAGAGTACTGTGAGATAGTGAAGACACTCCAGACATGAGAATTAAAAATCTGAAGCAAAGAAGGTGAAGTAAAAAACCTCCCTGCCCTCTACCAAAAACAGAGAAATAGCCTTAAAAGTGGGACAGTCAAGGTATCAGGGACCTGTTGTACGACACTAGCTCAGCGTGGGCAGGGAAGGCAGTGCCTGTCATATGACACAAGTAAATCCCTGAAATGCTGTTTAATCCAGCTTCTGGGAAACCTGTCCCTAATTCAAGACAGAAACGGGGACCATTGTGGCGGAGGAGGATCTACAATCATTCAAGGGTATTAGAGTAGCTTCAGGAAAAATAGAAAACAAGATATAAAACTCTTAGGAAAAAAGTAAGGTAGTTGGGATCCACTAGGAGAAGGAGTAGTAATCAGGCCCCAAGAAACAAATATCTATATGATAATTACCCACATCTTGGTTGTCTATTTAATAATGATGAGGCTGGGGTCACATACAAAAGAAATAGCTCAGAGTATGCTCTTCATACCTCACAAATCTTAACATTAAAAAGTACCAGAGCCCAATCGAGGTCCATCAGTTCCATATGTTCCTTACTAGAGATTCTGCTCTGTTGACAGTGAAGTCGTTTCCTGCCTAGTTTGCCCAGGGAAGAGCAAGTGGAGAGCAGATTGCTCTACACATCACACACACTGAGCACTCATGGACGCTCTCTGAATTCAACAATCTCCTCTCTTCACTGGGATCTTGCCCAGTAAGGTTCCCAATTTTGAGAATTTCACCACAAAAGCCTTCAAATTTCCTTCTAATATGTCAAATACATATAATGGCTTAACAAGAAACTCTTTATAGGAGCCGGCCCCATGGTCAAGTGGTTAAGTTCACACATTCCTTTTCAGTGGCCCGGGGTTCACCAGCTGGGATCCTGGGTGCAGACCTGGCACCACTCATCAAGCCATGCTGCGGCAACATCTCACATAGAAGAACTAGAACAATTCACAACGAGGATATACAACTATGTACTTGGGCTTTGGGAAGCAAAAAAAAAAGAGGAAGATTGGCAACAGATGTTAGCTCACGGCCAATCTTCCTCACCAAAAAAGCAAAAAAAAGAAGAAACTGTAATCTAGAAATTTTTAAATATCATCTCTCACTCTCTGCTTTAAGTTTTTACAGAGAGAACAAGTACTAAGAGACTAAAAATGATTCCTCAAAGCTATGTTACTTATAAAACAACTATCTATCCATCTGTCTATCTACCCATCCATCCTTCTTTCTATCTATCTATCAGTATTTACATTTCCAGGAAGAGGGAAACTAGGCACAAAAATGTCACCAATTTACCACAAAGCAGTAAGTAGAAGTCTAATTCCATTGTCAGGTGCCCCCAGTGTCTGGGAGCTGTGCATTGCTCTACATGAAGGCAACACACACCCTTGGACTGATGTCTCAGGTACAATCATAGAGCCCATGCTGTCTGCTGGGGGGCAGGGATAGGTGTGTATTTTCATTTTTCTCTCTTAACTTCCAAATACCAAAAAACTCAGATTCAGATTCATTCCTTGCCCTACTGCGTCATTCCTCAAGAGTCCAAGAGAACAGTAGCCAAAAGCAGAGCTGAACTCTAACCTTACTGTCAATTTCAGAAAGCAAAATAAATAAACTATAATCAACTTCACATATAAACATATCCATGTAAGAACAAAAAATGTGAGAGCATCTTTGGTAGAAGCATACCAGGTACAAAATAAATTAACACAAGTGAGGCCAAATATTAACTCTAAATTCAAGAGTAAAAATTTTCTCAATTTGTTTATGAATTACATTAGCTTAATCCTGGCTAACCCAGTGCTTATGTAAAAAACTACTAATTTACCACTGGAACCAATCAAAATCTTAAATAACAGTAATTGACAAAAAATGTAATTCTTCATCTTTCTAGGTAAATGAATCTCTTCTATTATACTACCACAATCCATCTATGCTTGAATGAGGGCACATTTCTTCCCAGAAGTTTGATGAACTTGAGAATATTGTATTCTAGGTATTCTCTGTACACCAGCAGTGAAAACAAATCAGAATTAAATTATAATAAAAGCAAAAGTTTACAAAATAATTTCTAGTACTTTTATTAAATAAGGTTTTCCATTTTCTAGGCTGCTAATGAAATACAAAGAAGATAAATTAAATGCATAAATATTCATTTCTAATTTTTACCTGACTGTAAAATTTTATTAGCAAAGGTTTGTAATTTATACTTTGAAATCAAGAACGTAGTTTACACAGAGATATATTATTGAACTCAATTTGCATCACCTAGAAAAATCATGTCTAGAGGTTATAGGAATGTAGTAATTCCAAAATAATATTTAAAAGGCTAATAGTATAAAAAATAAATGTCATCATATTGAAAGCTATATTAACAAAAGGAATAATAGCTTGAAGTTATTGTTCTTTAAAAAGGTTATATTTCTCTTGGAAAGCAAGGAAAACTTCTTATTGCAGAGGACAGAGAGTGGGATAATTTGCATATCAAGGTAATTAAGACACATTCATTAGATGTGGTCAAGAAAGATTAGATATGTTTGTGGAAGGAACAGAGTAGGGTCTTTCCTGCTTAATGCAGGTGGTTTGACTCAATAATCAAGGAGAACCCTTTCAATCTCATCTCCGAATGAATGATGGGAGTAGGATTCGTTACGTTAAAGTTGCCTTGGTGGAAAGCAACCCTCTCCAAATTAAAGTAAGAAGGTAGATCTGGAGGAGTGCAAATACAATCCCAGCTTCCTCCTCTCAAAGAAATATGCAGCATATCACGGGCATCACCATCTTATTCATACTGATCTAGAGGACTTTAAGATTTATCTCATTATAGTCATGAAAAGTTCAAATAGTCATGCAAATGACTGCATGCTATATAATACATACATTATTTTCTAAAATATGTTGCTTAGAAGCATTACCAAAATGTGCAGATTTCATTATGCCAGTTATACTTCACTATACTGGTGTACCCATATCATCACTAGGCAAGAAGGAATTCTGTACAAGCAAGTGTATGTTAACCAGAACCACCTATAAACTGAAACATACTTGTGGAGTTCTGCTTTAATTAGAAAATTATTGGTGTCCTGAGATCAGCTTCCATTGATTACTACTGGCCAATTTTGACAAGACACCTATTTAAAAAAAATTAAAAACTTCTCCTCCATTCAAATGTCATTTGAATCCATTAAGAAAACAAAAGCTGACTGGAATAGATGTGCTCAATCAGTCTGTTCTGCTGGACTAGATAACACCAGATTTTCTATTAGTAATCAAGTCTTATTTTAAATAATTACCAAAAAGTTACTTTTCCTATGTGTCTGGAAATACTATAGAGCCCACGCTCTACTTTGGTCATGAAGGAATATGTGCACAGGGATCGTAGACAGAAAAGTCAAACCACAGCTCAGCCTGGCATCACTATAAGGTGTATGCTAGCAGCATATTGGTGAAAGAAATTAAATCAAAATATTTATGAGACATAAAGATATCACACAAAAATGAAGCAAATTAGGGGAATATTGCCTGAACCCCAGAAAAGATAATCCTATGAACACAGAGGAATGATGTAAATTGTAAGTGGATGTCAGTGATGGAGTTCATTAAAAGATTCATCTCACAGTGCTCTGCAAACCTCAGTCAATGGATCTTATACAGCCTAGAAGATTAAAATAAAAATAAACATGGCCTATCCCGTATCCTTAAAAACATCCTGCATACACAATTTTATTACACTGAAAAACAAAAGAAAAGATACTAGAATCTGCTTTTCCTTGAACTGTCAAAATACAAAAGCAATCGAAAAAGTCTTTGCACAGATGTAGCAAAGTACTAGATTTTTATATTTTGGCAGGTGTTCAATATGCAGCCCACATAATCACATGTTAATGACTGGAGTGTGTTAATCAGCCTGCATACCTGATTCCTTCTTGCCCAAGGGGGAAAAAAGCCAACTATTCCAGAGCATGTTAATATTTCTACTTTTGATAAAGATTTTGATAATACGCTAGGTAAGTAAGAAAACTTTTCCAAAAGGTGAATTTAGAAAGGTGCATTATATCATTAAGAATAATGACAAAATAATTCAAATTTCCATAAACATGGAGAAACTTCCAAGTAGCATTCCAGTAATCATTTTGCTTAATTTAAACAACTCAGATTTGGGGAAGTTTTTAAAAATATACACATTTTTTTAAAGCAGAAATGAAACAGTGCATGTAACCCGGGTGTGGAAATAGAGAGGTGATCAATGTGTTAATACTAGGCAACACTAGTTTTATTATAAGTAAATGGTTATATTATAAATAAATTATTCAATAAAACGTTTTTATTTTGGGGGTTCAAATTGTAAGTAAATTTCTGTCATTAAATCTCTGAGATTAGTTTAAAAAGATATAGCACTGTGTGCTAATATAGTTTCCAATTTATAAAAAATGGGAAATCTCCCACAGGACTTCCTGGAGAATGATGTTGCATGACTCAGGGGCAAGGATGGACATTTTCACTTGTTACCAGAAGTCTAGGTTCGAACTTTACTTACATGGACTGTATTTTCAAAATTCTAAAATGAGAGTAGTAAATAAATTTCTCAGGTGGTCTAAACCTTGCTAGTTTATGGATTTTTTTTTCCAGTGCTTCATAGACCAATCAGGTACCAAAAAGGTGCATAAACCCTAATTTAGGCGTTAAGACTATAAACTAGTCAGGATCAGGTGAACTAGTGGGCTTCACTGTATTTTCCAAAATACAGTCTCAAGAAAAGTGAGGAAAGAAATTTCGTTTGGGTGCTGCCTACTATCTTAGATGACTAAATCTTACCCCAAATTGGCAACAATTCAAGTTTTTAAAATTTCTTAAGAGGTAACAAAATTAGAAATTTTCTAAAACTCTGTCACAACATAAAGCATGGCTGAGAAGGATTCAATTCTCACTCACAATTCCTGGACTAGGTTATCATGTAATGACAACAGCTCCATTCCCAGAAATGGTACAAAGGCCACACCAGAATTTTTATGACTCCAAGTGAACTACACAAAACACTCCAGAGTTGATTAGCAACTTCACTGGACTGACAGCAAGAAAGGCAGAGAGGAGAAATTGTTCGCAAGCAAGAAAGTATTGCTCCTGACAGTTATTTATTAAACATCTCAACACATCTATTACTATTTTCTTTCAGTTACAACAAAGGACATTATTGGAATCTTTTATTTATAGTGAAAAAATTATTTTAAACCTTTCCTAGAAGATAAAACTCATTCGGGGGAATTTAAGTAGGTCTCTAAAATTAGGAATTCTGATATTCTGAGGCTGAGGGTCCAGTATGGTTATTTCTACTTAATTAGAATAGTAGTTAAAAGCCAGATACATATAACCCCATTTTGATTTAAAATATATATCAATGTAAGCACGCAAGGGCACACATGCACATGTGTGCAGACAATCCCACTTACAAACTTGTTTTCGCTTTTTGGATCTTGTAAAACATATTGTTGGTGTCCTGCGCACATCCCCATGGCATACCCCAGGAGTCACCTGCAAACAGTTCCCTCTTAGGCAAAAAGTTTCTGTCTCCAGCCTGGGACCACTCTCTGGCCAGGAGCAAGCCTACCCTATACCGGCTCCCAGTCTCAGCAACCACATTTCCTTTTCATTCTTGACTAAATTTCTGCCCATGTGTACATTACTTAAAATATTCTCCTCACCCTCTGTGCATCTTGTCTTCTCTGGGAACTGCTCAACAAATAACCTCCCAAACTGTTCACTCTCCCACTGAGCATCACCTGCACTGCTGCAATGGTTCTCCTAGCGGGTGTCCTTGTTTCTGGTGTTATCTCCCACAGTCCATTCTCTACACAGCAGCCAATGTGATCTTTTAAAAACGTAAATCAAATCATGTTACTCTCTTGCTTAAAAATCTTCCAATGGCTTTCTCTTACAATTGAAATAAAGTCCGAATACCTCACTGTAGCCTATGATACCCCATAATTTCTGTCATCTGCTCGCCTCCTAGATTTTACCTCATACCATTCTGTCCTTCACTCATGCCATTCCAGCTACTCTGTTGTTTTCTGCTGCTCAAACACATCAACCAAAAGGCTTTCACACTTACTATACACTCTAGCTGGGTGTCTTCCCCCAAATTTTTGCATAGTTTCTCCTTCTCATTATCCAAATCACAGCGCAAACGCCAACTCTTCAAAAAGACCTTCCCTGGACTGTTTAAAGTAGTTACTCTCTATCACAATTTCTTACTTAATTTTATTCATTGCATTTATCATTGTGTGAAGTTGTCTCACTCGGTGAAACTTCCTTATTGTCTGTCACACTACTAGAATCTAAGTTCCATGACAGCAGGGATCTTATCTATCTCATTCACAAGAAAGTCCCTGTGCCTAGAACTTATTAGTAGGTGCTATACACTCAAGTAACATTTAGCAGGTATTCATCACACACAATATCATAGATCGGTCCCTAAACATTATCACAAAATGTTCTTCCATGCTAGTTAACATTAAAAAGAATGATACACTATACATTTTTTCTTTCTTTTTTTTTTAAAGATTGGCACCTGAGCTAACAACTGTTGCCAATCTTATTTTTTTTTTTCTGCTTTATCTCCCCAAACCCTCCCCCCAAAACATACTTGTATATCTTAGTTGCAGGTCCTTCTAGTTGTGGCATGTGGGACGTCACCTCAACATGGCCTGACAAGTGGTACCATGTCTGCACCCAGGATCAGAACCGGCAAAACCCTGGGCCACCACAGCGGAGCGCGTGAACTTAACCACTCGGCCACGGGGCTGGCCCCCTACATTTTTTCTAGGAAAAAATTATATGAACTTATTTCTGCCTAACGAATCAGTCCTAATGGCAACAAAAACACATTTCAGGGGACAGTGTCAATATTCCTCTGCAAAAAAAGGTGGTGGTACGCTGATGTCATATTGAAAACAGCAGTGGTTGTACATAGTGAAGAAGGACAGTGAATTCTTATTTATAATAACTTTTCAGCCTTCAAATGGATCTACAAATTAATACAGTACAGTAAATTTAAAATCGAACATTTTGGTGTCCATAATATACATAATTGTAATTAAAATCAGAGTCTAAAATTTTTTTATCTCAAATTGGTCTTTGAATGCCCATCTCTGAAATTTTTATTCTCCTTCTTTTCTTATGCTATAATGAATTCTTTTCCTTGTTTGAAACTGTGTGGTCTCATATTTGGTTGGATGCTACCTCAAAAAAATTAATCAGAATTTTAACATTTAAAGATTTCTTTTTTCTAATCAAGAAATGGGGATTAGCAGAACTTCTCTGCTTTGTCTTTACCCTCTCTTTCAGAAAAGCTCCTCTTTGGTCTTGATATTTCAAAGTAAAACTCTTCCTGAACCCAGTAGATAAGAAACTTTTAGTGCCTGTTTTAACTGTTCATGAGTGAGGATCATCACAGAAAGTAAATAACAGTGGAAACTGAACAAGTGCTGATAGAATTTTTGTTGTTGTCTTTTAGACTCTCTTTTAAATTTTATTTCTTCACAACTATTTTATGGGATTCACTTACAGTGAGTAAAGAATATGATACATTGAAGAGAACTACAAATTTCACTTAACATCAAAGCAGTCCTTTTGGACTTCATATTTATTTGAAAGTAGAATGAGGTAAAATGTTTATTAAATTTTACTTTAGTCACAGTTCTCCACCACAACACACACACATACACACGCATTCTATATGTAAGTTTGAAGGACTGCCCAGAAAACGTAAAATCCTTCTATTGTTTTCCTTTCCTGCAAAGAAAAATTAGTTGGTGATATGATACTTGCAGTATAAGTCATTACAGGTCTGATGTTACAGTTGTTACACATTACTGAATCTATCAAATGAAAAGGGAGCACAAAGGGAATTTCCAAATGCAGCTGCTATTTCCCATTTGTTAAATCCTTTTATTATACCATATAAGTACACAGCTGGGAAATACTATAGAGTGGGAGTTAAAACAAAATATTTTGGCTTCTAGACATTCAAAATACACAAAGCCTCCAGTGGAAAGCAATGCTTGATATCAAAAGAGAGTACAAGTTTGAAAACATTTCCAGCAACTATGATTTCATTTATACTAACATATAACATATCTGTAAATTGAAAATATTTTATACTACCATAAATCCCACTTAATATAAATTTGGTAGGCAAATTATTAGTATCTATCTTGTGACAAAATTTTATATTATAAAATTTTGAGAATAATTCACCAAAGGAACTTGGCACTTGCCAAGATCCAAACAAAATTTTACCAAGAAAATTAAGTATAGTGTTCTCTAAAGAACTAAAATTTGAACTGTATTATTTCTGCCTCAACCTATATTTTTCAATCTAGTTATTTTTATTTTTCCATGACTATATTTGGCATAAAAGTCAAAATATATCTTGAACCCATGCCTTCTCTCTATCCCCTCTGCTTCCACACTAATCCAAGCTACTACCGCATCTTACCTGGACTTCTGAAATAGCCCCCCAACAGTCCTCCTCCTTTAACCCTGTCTCCCATCCATTCACCATACTTCAGCCAGAATTGTCTGTCTGAAATGTCCTTAAACCCTGCAACGGCTTTTCATTGCACTTAGAATCAAATCTCACTTCCAAAATGATCTCTACAAGGTTTTGTTGGATATAGCCTCTACCAACCTCTCCAACCATATCTGAATCTACATTGTATGTTCACTCATTACACTCCAGCCACCAAGACTGTCTTTCATTTCCTGGAATTCAGCTATATTTTTCTCACCCTCCTATGCAAGGAAAATAAATCTTCCAGTGAATCGAACTAATTGTGTAATGATGATCCTGTTTGAACCTAAAGTTATCTAGAAAAGGCTTATTTTTCTTCCAGTCTCCAACTTCTCACTTACAGCTCCAAAGCACTGGCTGTGTCTGCAAAATCATCTGAAAAAAAATATGTCTGCCTCCACAAATTGTGGAATCGAGTCTTCGAATTGGTTCTGAGACATTAAATATAGAGCAAGAACTTAAATATTTGTTATAACTAGCAAAGGCATTTTAAAATATTACCTTATTTTTTATTAAGAAATAAAACTTTTCCTCATTGCCCATTTAAAATATTTTTCATTAACTTAACCAAAAGTTAAGAAATGTACAGTGTTTTAAATTCTTAATCTAAGAAAATATATTAAAGTTTTGGTCAGTTCTAGATGCTAAAAAATTGAATATTTTTGCTTTAAACGAGACAATTGATGTCACTACTGTGGTTTCCGTTTTGATCGTTAAGGATGGAATTTAACATAAAGTTGGCTGATACACTGTGTGTATTTGATGTTGTTGTTTTCACCTTTAGGGCAAACTCCTGCGGTGTGACTGAATGATACTCAGGAGCTTTGCACATCCTTTTGAAATTAATATATAGGCACATAAGTGAGAAAAGCTTTATTGTTAATCAAGAATGACCGTTAAAAATGATAAATACCTGCATTTCCTCACTAAAGATGTATTCACTATATGACCTCACTCACATAGATATGTTTGCCGAATACAATTTTTCGATATTAATACACAGCCACGCTTTATTTGATCAGACTTATTTTGTGGTATTATCAAGCTCACCACCAAATCTCCCCCAAAATAAATTTAAATTTCTTTTCGCAAGCTGACCTAATAATGCACAGACTAAATCAAAAAACGTTTTCCAATTTTTCCCAGTTATTAGTATATTAATAAGATTAATAATATACATGGTAGTTTCATGACTTGAACACAAATAGCTCTAATGATACGTGTTCTGAGCTTTTTCTAAAACACCTACTTGTAATGAGGCCATACTAACACACACTTAGTGCCAGTGGCCAGATTTTAAAAGCTCACCATTCTTTGCTGAGACGACAGAACACTGTCCCAGTCAGCATCTTGTTGAATGGTATTGACAAGTGTTGGTAGCTCCTCAGAGTGAGGTTTGTTGTGCATTATGGGGTGCAGAGGCAGATGGGAGGCCACATGTTGATCACTGCCCTCTTCCTTTTCCCTCGAGGTCAAATCTTGGGTCATCGTTTCCTCTCCATCAGCTGCGCAGGCAAATGGAGAGGTGGCTTGCTTGGAAGACATTCTTCTGCAGAAGAAGGAAACAGCGTGGGTTAAAAAGGGCTGTCAAAGACAAAAGAATAAACCATCCCCTACGTTTGACTAATTCAGGAAAAAAAGGAAGTTCTCTAACTTCAGAGATGTTTATGATCTACTCTAAATGCCTGAAAAAGAACTCTTAGCTTATCTGCTCCACTTTCTCTCTCTGCATTTAACTCAGCAAACCTCTTCCCAGTAGTGGCTGCATGTTTTCTCTCTTACCAATCCACAGAGGAAATTTTTATGGAATAAGTTCTCAGAATATATATGCTTGTGTGTATTTTCCCCCCAGTTCTCCGAACTAGATTATAAGCTCTTGAGAGCAATTCAGTCAATGGCTAGCAATGAAAACAAAATGAACAACTGACCTAGCAAATGAGCCTGTTTGGAGGATGACTTGAAAGCACAAATATCCACATTTCTCTTATGCTTTATGTAGGAACAAAAGTCTATGTAAGAAAATATAATCAGGAAAGTAAGTAATCTATGATGAAAGTCCTAAGCAAATTTGGTCCTGACTTCTTAGTTTACACCTTGTATTATGAGCGCTAGGCCTAACACTGCTTAGTGCCAATCTGATCTTTTCTAAGGACCTTCAAGCTGTGTCAACTGGCACATATTGATTGAGTGGCTGATAATGTTAGATTAGTCTTAAGGCAATTTTGTAACATTTGAATTGAATATATGAAATAACTATGCCTCTATTTTATATTAGAAGATTCAAAGCATTTGCTATGAAAATAGTAAAGTGTCTACTATGCATAATATTTTTAAAACTCCAAAAACAATTACTAAATATTCATCTATATATCCACAAGTGAACATCGACTACACCCAGCACGAGGTCTCTATTCTGTGCTTTCATATAAAATCAGAAAATCATGATGATTAAACAGAATTTCAAAACTTTTAGAATATCACTTTATCAAGATGATTTTCTTAGCAAAATGTTTAAAAATAAAACTGCCAAAGTTTATAACTTAAAAGAATAGGCAATTGAATATTTTTTCTAAAACTTTACATTGTTGGTTTACAGCATTTTTAGCTCTAAAATTGCTGTGTAATGAAAGGAATAAAATCTCCACCTTAATTGCTCTTTAACATTAATTGATTTCATACCATTTTTTAAAAAATGCACAAATCAGTTAACAGAGGAAACCACATGAGCATTTTTCAAATTAGCAAATCATTAACTCGCTAGTACTGTTTCTACAGACAAATAAATACTGATTAAAGGGTCTAGAAATCTGAGATTAACAGTTAAATTTACAAATCTGTCACATGCTTTCATGAATATTGCAGTGAAGGAAATATCAAGTGCAAAGAAAAATAATTAAGTTAATTCCAATTTAAACAGTAGTTTTTATGTAGCAGCCCATGTTTCACATAGGATTTAACAGCTAATGCTAAATTTCTCACAATTAATGAGGGGGCTCAGATTTAGTATCCTACAGTGGAAAAAATTAATATAAGATCAGCTAATCTAATTATGCACAGTTCTAAATAAAAGTATTACAGGCTTTTGAAGTGCTTTGAAACATATTAAAATGCTGATACCTATTTATAATAATCATTCTACAAATAATAAAAATTTCCGCTATTAGACTCGATACTAGAAAATAATAGAGGGGAAAGAAGTAAAGAAGAGTATCTATATATTTTCTTTAAGGAGAAAGAAATGAAATGTTCCAAAGAGTAGTATATCAAAGAATCAAAGTATATTCTTGAGTAATTTCTATCAATACTAACAGATGGACAAATGGACATACACTTATGAAAAATGATAACAACAGATGCTTCTTAGTATACAGGAATCACTCAAGAGCTTACTTCATTGTCCTCTTAAATACTATAGTAAAACCAGCCAAATTATAACTGTTCTGCAACTTTATCAAGAGCTTGCCATAAACAACGAGTGTTTTCATAGTTCAGATAATGACAGTACCAATAATATAATCATTTGCATTAAAGACAAAAGAATGAATTTACTGCAGCTTTTTAAAACAGCTAAATACAACTGAATGTCATAATCCAAAACTCAGAGTGACTTTAGCTCCCCAACGAACATGCTCTTACTATAAAGTCACTTGGCTCTTTCCAATAGCAATATCTGTGATTATTGCTTTAGTATAAATTAATCATGACACAAAACCCAAAATGAAAAGTCTCTTAAGAATAATTTTAACTATAAACTGCACCAAGGAACAATAGTGCACAATCCTAATTAAACACAACTGTGCAGCTGTAAAAATAGACTAAATCTGTCCAAAGCTATGAGTTGAGTTTAAAGGCTGGTTTGTTAGAGTGTTTTCTTAAGGAAGGCTGGGCCCTCAGTCTTAATCAGCCAATAAATTATTTCCTGCAATTACATTAAATAGAAAATTATCTTCAAATGGGGAGTGTTAATTGAAAATCAAAATTCAGAGGGAAGTTTAGAAATTACACGCTGAATACAATTAGTGAGGAAAGGCTTCACCTCTACTTCATCAAGAGTCTTCTGGCGATTCCTCCAGTGACCATTCAAGAAAGCTATCTATTTATAACATCACACAATTTGTCTTTTATTTTGCACCTATAAATACAAATGTGTATCAAGGTTGCAAATAAAATATAAGCTGCCAAAAAAAATCGGTATTAAATCTGACTGTTCATCCTCAGTTCACACCATCATTCAAGACAAGAAGAGGGGTAAGGCAGACAATAATAGCGAACAACGAAGGAAGGCAGACTCAACTCCAACATCCCTCCCTTTGGTACAGGAATTAACATTTTTTGTTCCAAGAAGAATACTTTCCCATGTCATATTTTACTTAATTTCTTATGCTTACTCTACTATAGTTCCCAATATGTTGTTAGTAGAGAAAATGGTGATTTTTGTTCTTTTAGTTAGGCATCGCTCCACTGTAGGCATTTCCTTTTGACAAAATTGTTGGGCTCGTTTTAGGTTTGTTTTTTATTGTTGATTTTGTTGTAGTTTTTTGTTTTTGGTGGTGGTTTTGTTGTATTTTTAAAAGGAAAATGTGCACAAATTCTTTTTAATGTACAGTTTATTAATAAGTCTTAGATTTAGTGATTAAATTCAATTTACTGATTATTTTTTGCACAATTACTTTATTAAAGAATCCTTCAGTTTACTGATTACAACCTCATTGATTTCATTTCCTTACTTTAGTTTTCCCTTTTAAAACATTCTACAAGACCAACTAAACTGTATTCTAGAAGCTGCAAAGAGACTTGACTTTTGGTAATGCCTTTACTATAACTACTGCACCATGGCTACTCTCCTTTAGAAACTCATAAATCAACGATACACTTGTTTTAATATTTTAAAATGTCACGTGGGATGCTTACTTTTACTTTTCATGCTCATATCAGTAATTTTCCATTACAAAAACTTTCACCCCCAGTGTATTAGAACAGTAACTTACTTTAGCTGCTGCCATACACAACTGTTAAGCAAAAGAATCAAAATCCTTGTGAAAATGGTCAATTTCTATGTGACTTTACTTTGTTTTATTTTTGCACTATTATAACTTAAAATCATTCAAATGAATTGTTTTTTTAATTTGTATTAAAAAAAAATATCTCCCAGTTATACCCCCTGAAAACAGGGGTTTATAATGGAAGTGCTGACACAACCCTAACTAAAGCAGCGCAAATGTTGCCGCTATAATACACAAAATCAAGTTCTATTATTCTAAACTATCCTCGCTCATGGGATTTTTCTTTACTGTGCTCCCAGCCAAACTGCTGAAGCATGAAAAATTTAAATGCAATCAAATGCGCCCAATTCTACTTTACTAGAACAAGTGTCTACAGTGGTACAATCTTAAAAGGAGATGCAACAGATTTGTTTGGTGTTTTTTTTAACTGTTTATTTATAATACAGTGCATTGGAGATAAAATAAAAGAGGAAATTACACTCACATGGTACCAGTGTATTGACTACACAGAGTACATTATAATCAGAGAGAAAAACTACATTGTCAACTTATCACATTGGTTAAACAAGACGGTTTTCTGGGGCATAGCCATTATCAAGTAAAACCTCCAAAGAGAATTACATGTCTTTGGGACACATGAAACTGAATTCCCATCATGTGTTCCCCGAGTTTGAAATGTCTCTGCCCAGCAGATCAAGTGAATTCCTAGCATGCCAGGCCATTGGGAAGAACTTCAGGGCTTAGGACTTTTGGGAATGAAATTCTTGGAGATAAAATCTCCAGTAATTGATAATGTTTTCTAGGAAATCAGTAGGAGTGACTCTAGAAAGATGATAATTATTTTACTCCAAAACCCCAGCATAAAATCTGAATGTTTAGGCCATTAGAAACCTACTTAGTCAGTAAATTTACTTTACATTCTTTCACAAGAAATCAAGATTAGTTGGTCTAAGACTTTACAAAATGGTGAGGACTAGTTATCCACACATTAAATCCTCTATCTCAGAAAATCATATTTTCTAGGACTCTAAACCTTTCTGATTAGATGCTGTTATTTTTTAAAAACAGTTATTTGTATATGGTTAAAAGTCAGGATTATTTTAAAACAACTTTCTCATAAGGCATAGCAACTTGAAATTACACTTTTTTCTTTACTATTTCTTGGGAAGAATTCAGCTCAAAACTATCATTTGGAACTTACATAAGTATCCAGAGTCACTGAATTTTCTAGAACAATATTTTTAACCTAATTTTTAAAAATGTTTTCATTACTTCTAAGATTATTATCAAATGGCATTCACTTTTTAGGTGCATTACAGTTACTCAAAAGAAATCCTGTTTTAACATAAAGCAACATTTTAATAGTTGGTTTACTTAAAGAAAAAATTAAAAATTCAGGCCAACATTCACATTTATTTTTGTAACTCAGCCCCAGGCTACCAAGGTAGACTTATTTCAGTCAGATAATTCACTGTTAATTTAGTGTTGCAATTGATCTGATACTGAGAAATAAACAACTAATTTTCCAAAAATATAACACAGTGCCTCTCATTTTAAGCAGCATGAGTAACAGATATGTTCAGCTGCCAAAATGCACAATACCCAGGAACCCCTACAAAGGATTCCAGTCCACCCAGCCTAGGGCAAAGAATGATTTAAACACCTTCTTCCTGTACCTCTAATTCCCACGTTTAAGGATGGGAAGGAGGGGAACGGGTAGGGGGGAAGGAACCCTAATTCCAAACATTAAAATAAAGACATGTCTTTTAAAACTTTCCCTGCTTCATTAGGGTAAAGGCTGAGGGTTGTGATTGATTCTTTGTATTGTTTTATCCTGCCCTATCTCCTCTCCCCAACTCTCCCCTCAAACTTCCCCTAGGCTTCTGCCAGGTTTTTCTCTTTCTTTCATCTGTTTAATAAGCAAATGAGGAAATTCAATGTGTTATAGATCTATCTTTTAAAGTTTGTAGTGGCTCTTTCAGAACATATGTGGTAACATAACAGACAATATCTGTTAGAAGAAAACTCACTGATTTGAGATAACTGTCAAATCAACAGAGAGGAGGCAAATGAAATATGCTTGAAGCCCTTGAAGTATGTCTAAGAAGCAGCTTATATTAATGGATTTTGACTTATCTAAGGCTCCTAATTTTTCAAACCAAACCAGCAAAACTGTCTCCAAAGGCCTTCTGAGGTTCTTACAGAACAGAGACTACCTGGAACAGATTCTTCTCAAGTCATCAAAGTTTGTGTTTCTAGAGTTTATATTTAGCTGACAATATTGCTGTCACTTTATATAGCTTAAGACTGTTCTTTGGACTACAGCTCATATGTCTTGGAATGCTTTGACTCATGAATTGTTTCTCCTGATAATGTTACATCACGTAACCACCTCTGTCTAATTGGTTAGTACCTGCTGGAAGAGGCAGGCAACCAGCCTAACGACTGGCCTGCCTGACTGACTGCCTATGGAAAACCTATAATTATTACATGTGTCTCTGAGTATCCAGTTTCTTTCTGGGATCAAAACAACTTGACTTCATGTAACCCCTATCTATACTTTTTGATTGATAGAAATAATATTGAATTTTTCTCACAATTTATCTACCAGTAACTTGTTGAGATCTTGGCTTTGGAAAGCCAGGCACAGAATATATAAATAAAACCAGTCACTTAACAATAAGAGCAAAACCAAACAACGGCTACTATGAATATACACTAACTTAAAGGATTTTAAGCGCAATGACTTTATAGCTCAACTGAAAGACTTCTGTGTGGCTTGAGAGAAAGAAAGCTGTCTAAAATAATAGCAGAATGAATGTATTTATATATGTTCACTTTGAATCTCCTCTTCACATAAAAAGAAAATCATAATTTTTAAAGTGAATATCAAACATATTTTTGTCAACTTGAAACCAATCCACTAATGTGGAAGCCCAGTTACAGGATATCTTATCCAATTATTAATAAAAAACATAAACCAGAACAACAATTTCTTAGAGAGAAATGGTAGGAAGCTGTCACTGTATATTTTTCCATTCTAATCTCCATTTTCACTTTTTAATATTGCCAGAAAAAAAGAAAAAATGAACATTGACACTATTAGACTGTTTCAAAAATGAAGGCTTGGGGCCGGCCCGGTGACATAGTGGTTAAGTTCACATGCTCTGCTTCAATGGCCTGGGGTTCATAGGTTCGGATCCTGGGTGCAGACCTAGCACCGCTCAACAAACCATGCTGTGGCAGCATCCCACATAAAATAGAGGAAGATTGGCACAGCCATTAGCTCACCAACAATCTTCCTCAAGCAAAAAGAGGAAGATTGGCAACAGAGGTGAGCTGAGGGCCAATCTTCTTCACAAAAAGAAAAGAAGAAGAAGAAGGCTCACATAAGGTGACAGCAAACAAAATTCTATAAAAGAAGCTAATCTCTGAGGTTCTCCTTTAGCTAAATAAAGCAATCCAACAATTCTTCTTTCATGTAACGAAACAAAGTATACATTTCAGGTTCCTATCAAATACAAGGAGGAGAAGGAAGAAGAAGGTGGGGGAGGGAAGGAGGAGGGGCGAAAGGGAAAGGGGAGGAGAGAAACAACCGTGGCTTTGCAGTTCATTTTCAGTTTGTCTACTTAATGAAAACCTCATTGTACAACCCTGAAAACCATTTCCAGCAGGCAAAGTATTTCTGATTCAGCAGAGGTTACACAAGCATCAAAGCAGTTAAATATAGGTGCCAAGCCGCATTGCCAGGAGCTCTTAGTACTGTGAGTTAGTGTTACCTGACAGCTTAGTGAATATAAAATTACTTGTTTCTCCAATTGAAGACAATCAAATTGTCACCTTCCATTGTAATAATGCACAACTAGTGATCAGCAAAGTGCAAACATAATTACCATGAAGAAAACAAAAAATCAAATCTAAATCTCTCTACAGAGTAAACACATCTATCTGGCTTCCCCAAAAAAGGAGTGCATTTTAATACTGAATGCTATGATGCAATCTTTGTTATTTAACAATAAGATTTATTAGTCTTACATTAAATTAAAATGAAAAACAACAAGAAATATCAATTCATAAGAAGTGAATACAAATACCAACAAGAGCACTACAACTTTCCAGAGTATAAGGCCTACAAATTATACCACTGCCATTTGGCTGCTAATGTTAAGTGTATGTCAGCAGCACGTCCCTTACAAAAATCTCGCTTTCAGAGATTTCTTTCTAGCCTAGAAACCTTTGAAGGTTGTAAAAGACAGGTAGGATCCAACCTCAAAAGCTTTTGTCTTAATTTTTCCTTAAAAGAAAAAAGTTACGCTTTACTTTTGTCTTCTAAAGTGATCTATATTTTCGAGGTTGAAAATTCACCTCACAAAATTGATTTATTATCTCTAGACAACTTTAGAAAAATGACCAAACATAGGGTAGATGCCCACAACTATTACTGAGACACTCAGCATCTGGAATTCTTGTCCAAATTTGGTGGCCAGATTGGCCCACTACGAAACTGATTTCAGTAACCCAAAGCTGCATTAGCATTAAAGCACTGAAAATTTGACATGGTTCTCTGATCCCCTGAAGAGTCCTAAGATGTAAATATAGATGTTGCTCCAAACAAACTGCTTTTTTAAAAGGTCTCTTTGTAAAGTAATTTATATCTATCTAACTCAAAATTTAAAACATTCAGATTTGCATCATTCCTTCCAGCATGGCAAAAACTATCTTTCTCAGTCTCAAAACACTCCTAACATAGGGGTTTTCTCCTTTCATCAATAATGTCCTCTTTTTCATAAGAAAAGTATACCATACTTACAGTTAATGCCTGATATTCCATTTTTGCCTGATACCTCTGTTCTGAATAATATCATTTCTAATCCTCTAACACAAAAACGCATCAGTTGAGGGAGAGGGGAAGCACTGCGCCAGAGTGAAAGTGGAATGAATTAGAGACCATCAACATAAGACTCCCTGAGCTTGAATCTTAGCACATAAATTCAGACATTTGCAATTGGATGTGCCATTCCTTCGAATGATGCTTTCATCCTTTATAAATCTGAAATGGCCAATCACTCTTACATTGCATTCCTGTTCCACTATTCCTCCATTTTATTAGGGAAGGGTGGAGAAAAGGGGGAGCTGAATGCACTGGATGGACTTGTGGCTAAATTAGAAGCAGAACAAGGATGGAAGAAACAGAAAAAAGGGAAAGTCCAATCTCTAGTTGCAAGTTTTATTGTGATTTGAGAGAAGTCTGGATATGAGAAATAAGTGTTTCAGAAACAGAGCTTTTTCCTTGAACTTACCAACTTTCAAGTATGGATATGAGAAATAAGTGTTTCAGAAACAGAGCTTTTTCCTTGAACTTACCAACTTTCAAGTAATATAATAAAGTTTGTTTTCCAAGGGAGCCTACTTATAAGCTTAATACAATAAAAACCTCCCAGCACAGGGGAGGCAATCAGTGTTTTTTGAACTTCAATGATGAGTAACTTAATACGTTCCTAAAATTATGTTCCTACAAAATATTCCTCGCAATACAATAATAATAAAAAGTATCAACAAGAGGAAGAAAAGGAAACCTGTTATCAGGGAATGTCTTCCAGACCTAGAGAATTAAATGCTTACATTGATATTATCATAAGCTTATAGTCAGTGGAAGAAAAACAGAAAGCATTAAAAGATTTTGTCTTATTTTTTAAAAAATGAAAAAGAAGCTTATTCTATATGTTCCATAAGGATAGGGATCATGTCTGCCTCATTCCTTACTGGATCCCCAGTGCCCAGCACAGTGCACAACACATTGGCAGACAATCAATACTATTGGAAAGAGAGAGGGAAAATCAGAGAAGGAGAGATGAGCAAATAGCTTATATGTATTTTAAACTTAAGGTGAATAGATAATCACAGAAAGTACCACTCACATGCTATTGCTGCCAGCCTAAACATTATTCTTTCTCTGTACTCTTTGTACCAAACATCTCATTCTTTAACACCTAAATCATATGATTTTTATATCTATATCCCCAACACTGAGCTCTCTCTCTCTCATTTCCCTGAAATACAACAAGCCTCAGATGACTCCTAGCCTAGAGGACTTATATCAAGATGCACTCTGCTATGTCATATTCAACAAACTTAAAATTAGATTCATCATTATTTTCGTCAACCTCCTCCCTCATTCACTCACACCCAGAAGAGCATAATTCTCAGAATCATCCAAGTTCAAAACATGAACACTATATCCCTCTCTTCTTCTTTATCCTTCCTCCTCATTGCCAGCCTGTCATTAAGCTCCATCAACTCTTCCTTAATAATGTTTCTCATGCTCATACCTTCTCACCATACTCAACAATCACCTTAGGATAGGACTTTACTACACTTCACAACTAAACTCTTGCAACAAACTCTAAACTGGTTTCCCTAATTTCAGTATCTCTCCCTCCAAATCAGTCTTACTGCTACTCCCTTCATCAGGCCACTCTCTTGATTAAGAAACATCAGTGGGTCTCCCCTGATGACAGAAAAAAGTCCAAATTGTGACTGGCATTCAAAGCCCTTCACCCAGATCCAACCAATCTTTCTAAACCTATCTTCTAGGAGTCTACACTTTAACCTCCTGCTCTAACTAGACTAATACACTCAGCCTTCACTTATTGCTGCCTCCCAGCCTTTGCTCTGCCTGTGGGAAACTTCCCGCACTTTCCTTTCTTATCACTAGAAAATCAACTGAGACTATTATAGGCAACTACAATCCACCCCTCTTCTAATTGTTTCTAATAAGTGCTCTGAAAATTTATTCTTATATCACTCATTCAACACAATGCATAACATCATACATAATCCTTTTTAAATGTATAATATATAAGTAATCCCAATCAGATTACAAACTTTTCAAGGGCAAGAACAAAATCCTAGGCTTCTCTGTATTCCCACAGTACCTAGTACAATATTTTGTGCAAAGAAAACAGATATTTGCCCAATTATTTAATTTTTATTAAATGAATAGGCAGAAATAAACTTAAGTCATTATGCTTAACCAGAGGATTTAAAGTAAAACTTCTAGATCTCTGTATATAACTTGGTTTTCCAGGGCTGTCTCCTTTTCTCCCACCCTTCGGCCAATTAAATTCATTTCATACTTTAAAAGTTTTACATATTCTATGGCAAAAGAAAGCCCCCCCAAATCATCAATCTATGTTGTTAAAAACATTAAAATGATATATAGATGGAGAGAGTGACGGATGAATGGATGCATGGATGGAAGGATGGACTTTGGAAAGATGGTTGACAAGACACATAAATAGTATTTACTAGATGCTTAGAAAATACCAGTCACCATGCTAAGCGCAGCTACATGTATTATCTCATTTAGTTCTCAAAACAACTACAGGAGTTAGATAACATCATTATCCCTGTTTTACAGATAAGGAAACCAAGGCACAAAAATGTTTATCTAAAAAAAATGTAAATGCCTAAGGTCATACCTGGTAAATACAGAAGGCAGAATTTGAACTCAGATGGTCTAATTCTAGGGCAGATGCTATTAGAATCAGAGGTAATTGATGGTAAATCTAAATTAAATAAATTATTAACTATTTTCGATTATCATATGATTATTTCCTTACTAATTTATACACTTCCTATATATTTATTTTTAATATTCCAGTTATTCTAAGATAATATGTATCTTTATATATATATCTAATATATAGATATATAATAATTTATCTAAGATAATCCAAGCTTAGTCAAAGGATCACTATCTTTACTTTTTCCTTCCTTTCAACTTCTAGGTTGGAGGTATTTAATTACTGGCTAACAACTATTTTAAAAAGAGAGAGAGAGAAGAAAGGAAAGCAGGTAGCCCTCTAACCAATCCATTTCACTTTCATTCTAGCCGATTTGACAACAAAATTGGTTACAGATATAGTTAAAAGATATTGGTGCACAGGGCTTAGAGGTTCACTGTAGTTTTTTTATGGTGAATTTCCTAACAGATATTTGTTGGTTGTTAACTATCCATGATTTACCTAGCAAGCTTTTTCTGGTTAGCCTAGATGACAAACATTTAACTATATTCTTATATAGAGACTTGTGAGAAAAAATAAGGATGTCACTGCCCATTCATGTCAAGGTCCACAGAAGTATGAAATTTAATTTCTACCACCTAGCTTTTACCAGAGAAGGCACATCAGAAGGATCAGATACAGCTGGAGCTGTTTCACTACAAAAGTAGGTGTTGAGGAGAGCCTTGAGGGAAAACAAGATGAGGTACCTGAGCAATACATATTTAACACACCACCCGTCTAGAGTTCATTACAGAAAATGCAGAGCAATTTAGATATCCTCTTAAAATCTGACTACCATATAAAATTACATACACTCTAACCTCTGGGGGAAAGAAAGAGAAAAGGTGCATACACAAGGGCATGCATTTTTATAAGTTATAACTGTCTGTGAAAGCTGAAGGAAGGTTTTCACCAACAACCTAAATTTGCACAGTTTTTATATACACCAAACAATCTAGTTTCACAAAAAACTAAAGTGCTGCTATCTTGTTTCTGTCTCCCTACCTCCACCACCCCTCCTTTCCTTATAGCTATTGGCTTCAAGTTCTCACTTGCATTTGCTGGTAGCATATTATCATAGACAGCTCCAGGAGAACATGAGAATCCAATTGTTTCCATGAATCATTGCACAGAATTGTTTGAATTTTCATTATACAAGACAAGTGTGACTACCCACTGTATTGCATACTAAGGAATTCTTTACCAAGTACCTATATGGACACCTATCAAGCTACAGAACTTCTGGTTTTCCCAAGCTTTGCTTTGGGAAAGAATCCTGCATTATTTATCCAGTTTTGTGTTTTCTCCTCATATAAGCACCAATTCACAATTTCCAAAAATTGAAAAAATTTTACAATTATCATGACTAATCTATTAAGTATTTCTACTTCTTCAAAAGTAAATCTTTTATTTGCATCCCTGGTGCCTAGAACTGGAAAACTGCTACCAGTCTTAACAGAATCTACTGCCAGAGGAAAAGGGCGGTGTAGTGGAAAGGTTTAGAGTAGGGATTTAAATCCCAGAACTCTCATTTACTAGATCGGTGAACTTGAGAAGCTACTTAACTCTCTGAGCTTCCAGGTCCCCAACTGTAAAATTAGA